>NC_092087.1:28794448-29094448 GCF_045679555.1 Salvelinus alpinus | reverse complement strand
TTGAGTTACATTTTAAAACGCATTCATTATTTTACAGAGAAAGTATATGAGGGATGACGGGTTGATTTTAGATCAAGGCTGCCAGGAGAGTGTTACTGTGTGTGGAAGGAGGGTTGGTTTGAAATGTATGCCAGGCCTTAATCTAGCTCTGACGCTTGGGAGCTCGGCCTCGAGGGACCCCACTTTGAGCCTATTAGCAGTCATTTTGACTGTAACATTCTAACAGTAATAAATACATTTCATATATGCCATCGAAAAAATAATAATTTGGTTGTGTTTATAAAGGTTTTGGTTATTTCAAAGAACACAATATCATTTTGATTAGTTTGTTACTGTAGGCTGTCTGCTGCTGCATGCTCATTCGTGAAGCGCCTGGAATAGCTGTTATTCTTAATATTTTGAAATGAAGCTAATCTCTTCAAATTTGAGTTTTTTTTTGGCAAAGGTAAACATTGTTGAAACCTCCAGAATCTGCTCTTTCAGATACTATATAGAAATCAAAACGTCTTACCTGCATGTGACTAGGAGGATTTGAAGAAGTCACTTTTGTTGCTCCATTTCCCTGCCTCGGTCAATTACAAGCTGCGCTTCATATACAGTTTGACAATTGATGATTGTCAATTTAATCTTGTCTTAAGGCTAACTCTATATGTGAAATTAGTTTCAATAGGGTGTTGGTGTAGTTTCGAGTGGCCATCATTAGGGTTGCACATTTTGGTGGAATATTCAGAGGTGGAAACTTTCCGTGGGAATATATGGGAATTAACAGAAATATATGCCAGTTAATATTAATACCATTTAAATGTAGAATTTTTTTGCATTTGATATATTTACCATATCATATGGAGACAGAAACATAAGACTTATCTTATCATAAGTAGACATAATTGCAAATGATTAAATCCTTCCAATAGGAAAAAACTAACAATTTCGTTACGAATTGAACTTCAATTAAAAAAACGAGTACACAAACGAACGTACAGTCAATACAACAATAGAAAAATCTATGTACAGTGTGTGCAAATGTAGGGAGGTAAGGCAATAAATAGGCCATGGAGGCAAAATAATTACAATTTAGCATTACACTAGAGTGATAGATGTGCAGATGATGTGCAAGTAGAGATACTGGGGTGCAAAAGAGCAAGAAGATAAATAACAATATGGGGATGAGGTAGTTGGGTGTGCTATTTACAGATTGGCTGTGTACAGGTACAGTGACAGGTAAGCTGCTCTGACAGCTGATGCTTAAAGTTAGAGAGGGAGATATAAGGCTTCAGTGATTTTTGCAATTTGTTCCAGTCATTGGCAGCAGAGAACTGGAAGGAAAGGCGGCCAAAGGAAGTGTTGGCTTTGGGGATGACCAGTGAAATATACCTGCTGGAGCGTGTGCTGCGGGTGGGTGTTGCTATGGTGACCAGTGAGCTGAGATAAGGTGGGGCTTTTCCTAGCAAAGATTTATAGATGACCTGGAGCCAGTGGGTTTGGCGGTGAATATGTAGCGAGGGCCAGCCAACAAGAGCATACAGGTCGCAGTGGTGGGTAGTATATGGGACTTTGGTGATAAAACGGATGGCACTGTGATAGACTGCATCCAGTTTGCTGAGTAGAGTATTGGAGGCTATTTGGTAAATTACATCGCCGAGGTCAAGGATCAGTAGGATAGTCAGTTTTACGAGGGTATGTTTGGCAGCATGAGTGAAAGAGGCTTTGTTGCGAAAGAGGAAGCAGATTCTAGATTTAATTTTGGATTAGTTGACTCTTCACATGGGATGATTTCACTGACCAATAAAAGAAAGGGAATATTGAATGGTCCCCAATGATCCATTGCATCTCCCAAAAAAGGTTTTCAACATACATCTGTAAAATGATAAACTAAACTAAAGTTTTGATGTCTTCCTCTCAGGCTTCCATGTCTTCTCCCTGGACCTCCTCAATGTCTACCTCTTGAACATCAAACTCTGAGACCTCATCTTCACTGTCACTTTCCAACCTTGTTGAGGATGGCTCGTTGTTAGGCTCAAAAAGCCTCAAATTTGCCCGGATGGCCACCAATTTTTCAACCCTTGTATTGGTCAGCCTGTTCCGTGCTTTGGTCTGTGTGTTCCCAAACAAGGGCCAGGTGCCTACTGAGGTGGCTGATGATGGTGGGATTTGGAGGATGATTGAGGCAACAGGGGAAAGAGCCTCAGCTTCACAAAGTCCCTTCCACCAGGTGGCTGATGAGATGTGTTGGCACGACTGCCATATTGCATCTCCATCCCAAAGCACTTGCTTGGAAGTGTACATCGCCAGACTGCCAAGAACCTTGCCCTCGTTTATGCCAAGGTGGTGAGACATTGTAGTGACGACACCATAGGCCTTGTTGATCTCTGCACCAGACAGGATGCTCTTGCCAGCATACTTGGGGTCCAACATGTACGCTGCAACGTGTATGGGCTTCAGGCAGAAGTCTTCATGCTTTTTGATGTATTTCAGAACTGCAGTTTCCTCTGCTTGGAGCAAAGGTGAAGTGGGCAGGGCAGTATGGAGTCTGAACATCAGACAGGATGGCATTGTCTCCCGCAATCCGTGCAATGGCTACTGCTATAGGTTTCAGGCTGCTTACCACTCTCTCCCAAAATACATCATCCAATAGGATCCTCTTGATGGGGCTGTCCATATCGGCAGACTGTGATATGGCCATTTATTGGAGACTCCTTCCCCTCCAGGAGACTGTCAAACATGATGACAACACCACCCCAACGGGTGGTGCTCTTATTCTTCTCACTTTGCTTGGTGAGGTAGACTGCTGCTTTAACTTGATGACCCTTCACATACCTAACCATTTCCTTGGCTCTCTTGTAGAGTGTGTCCATTGTTTTCAGTGCCATGATGTTTTTGAGGAGCAGATTCAATGCATGAGCAGCACAGCCAATGGGTGTGATGCGAGGGTAGGACTCCTCCACTTTAGACCAAACAGCCTTCATGTTCGCAGCATTGTCTGTCACCAGTGCAAATACCTTCTGTGGTCCAAGGTCATTGATGACTGCCTTCAGCTCATGTGCAATGTAGAGACCGGTGTGTCTGTTGTCCCTTGTGTCTGTGCTGTTGTAGAATACTGGTTGAGGGGTGGAGATGTAGTTAATTATTCCTTGTCCATGAACATTCGACCACCCATCAGAGATGATTGCAATACATTCTGCTTTCTCTATGACTTGCTTGACCTTCACTTGAACTCTGTTGAACTCTACATCCAGTAAATTAGTAGAGGGGGGTATGCTGGGTGAAGAACATTCAGAAATCTCTTCCAATACACATTGCCTGTGAGCATCAGAGGTGAACCAGTTGCATACACAGCTCGAGCAAGACATTCATCAGCATTTCTCTGACTACGTTCCTCCATTGAGTCAAAAAAACTTCTGATTCCAGGAGGACCATGAGCTGTTGCTATCGATAAGGTGTCTGATTCATCATTTTCACCTCGAATAGAAGTAGAGGGACTTTTGTCAGAGGTTGCTTGTTGTGAGCGCAGAGGGAACTTTATGCACTTGGCCAGATGATTCTGCATCTTTGTTGCATTCGTCACATATGATTTGGCACAGTATTTGCAAATGTACACAGCTTTTCCTTCTACGTTAGCAGCAGTGAAATGTCTCCACACATCAGATAGTGCCCATGGCATTTTCCTGTAAAGATTAGGAAAAAAATTGTTTAAAAAAAACAAATATAAGGATAAATAGTTAAGCAGTTAGATTAAACAACTCCTTTGTAAGATAAATGTTTTAAAATTAAACGTGTATGGAAACAGGTGAATTAACACTCCTCAGTTAGCAGGCTCAAGCAAGCTAAAACCCACATGGTAGCAAGAACTAACTAGCAGAAATTGTTAACACGTTAGAGATGATTTAAACACTTTGCTGTAGGCTACTATTTACTAGTTAACAATAAATCATGTATGTCATATAAAATATATTCACCCCACCCAGTATTATATTCAAAACTTACCAGAAAGCATGTAGTCCTTGGCTCAGACAGTGTAGTAGTGTGGGCTCAATAGCATCTCATTAGAGTGCAAGATCTTGAGAATCAGCTGTACATGTGATGGAAACGAGTGCACTGTGCATGCAGAGGGTTGAAATTCCATTGAATTGGGGATAGTTTAACCAAAATATGCCACAAGACCTAGAATTGCCTTGTGTATCCCACAAAAAAAGGTTCACTGTTATAATATAACTTTTTTGATGAGTTTATGCAAAATTCCCGAAATTCCAAGGCTTAATTTCCCATGGAAAATGTCCAGCCCTTTGCAACCCTAGCTATCATTGGCTGTCCAAGGCTGACTGCTGGTTAATGAGGGGTGGCAAGGGGAAGGGATGATCTGTCCTCTTAACTTCTTATAACACACATTGATATCGAAATTCTAACAACATACATGTGTTAAATGAACTTATTTAGGAAAAGTCCAGGGCAGAGGTGGCATGACTTTAAAAATGGCAGAGGTATTTTAATTTTAAATTAATATGCTGTCAAAATGACTGCCTCAGCGCTTCTAGTGTTTATTCTTCTGCCAGAGAACCTTTGATCCAGGGCCAGTGGGAAACTTTAAGGTATTCAGAAATATAGTGCTGTTCCGTTTGGACTCTTATGACCCACTTGTTAAGACTCACATGAAAATATATTATCTTGCCAGAAACCCTTTCAAGTGCCTCTGCTGAAATACTGTTAAGCTTTTTCTCTCTACATTTGTACAAGCTGAATAAGAATGTCTGAAACTTTTGGTCACAGATGCACTCCTGTACACAACACACTCACTGTTTTGAATGGCGTGAGGGTTGCTCTGAAACGCTGGCACTTTAGTGAGATGCCGCTCCTTTCGTATCATTGTCCTCCCAGATCCGTATCCGGGACCCCAACCAGGGCGGCAGGGACATCACAGAGGAGATCATGGCAGGGGGCACAGGGAGCCGAAATCCAACCCCCCCTGTCGGACGGCCCTCCTCCACCCCCACCCCTCCGCAAGTAAGGACACATCTTCTCTCATGCTGCCTGATATTCAGCTTATTTTCTCTCGCACGCAGACACACACACACACACACACACACACACAGGTTGCCATTGTGTGCCACTGGCCCACTGAGCTGTTAGCCTGTCACCCATGTCTGTGTAATCTGTGCCCAGGGCAGATTGCTTGGTGTTGGGAGGGAACAGGCAATTAAGCCACCAGGGCTTTGGCACCACGACAGACAGAGCCATGCATGCAGGCACAGCACATTTTCTGTGTTTGTAATCCATCCTCTGCCATGCTGCGTTAGACACAGCCAGCCACTCAGACTTCAGCCACTGTCCCTTACTCCCTGCCCCCCACCCATTGCTCTGCAACTGGGCCCAAACACTCACCTGGCCTTATCTGGCCTCGCCTTCACAACCTTTGCTATCCAATTTGAGTAACAGACAACCATGGCTATTTTACAAAAGTGATCTAAACACTTTCGTTGTTCATAGTAAATGTGTTATCATATTCATCTTTGACACACAGATATATGGCTTACACACATGTGTAATAAATAAATACACTGCTCAAAAAAATAAAGGGAACACTTAAACAACACAATGTAACTCCAAGTCAATCACACTTCTATGAAATCAAACTGTCCACTTAGGAAGCAACACTGATTGACAATAAATTTCACATGCTGTTGTGCAAATGGAATAGACAAAAGGTGGAAATTATAGGCAATTAGCAAGACACCCCCAAAAAAGGGAGTGATTCTGCAGGTGGTGACCACAGACCACTTCTCAGTTCCTATGCTTCCTGGCTGATGTTTTGGTCACTTTTGAATGCTGGCGGTGCTCTCACTCTAGTGGTAGCATGAGACGGAGTCTACAACCCACACAAGTGGCTCAGGTAGTGCAGCTCATCCAGGATGGCACATCTATGCGAGCTGTGGTAAAAAGGTTTGCTGTGTCTGTCAGCGTAGTGTCCAGAGCATGGAGGCGCTACCAGGAGACAGGCCAGTACATCAGGAGACGTGGAGGAGGCCGTAGGAGGGCAACAACCCAGCAGCAGGACCGCTACCTCCGCCTTTGTGCAAGGAGGTGCACTGCCAGAGCCCTGCAAAATGACCTCCAGCAGGCCACAAATGTGCATGTGTCAGCATATGGTCTCACAAGGGGTCTGAGGATCTCATCTCGGTACCTAATGGCAGTCAGGCTACCTCTGGCGAGCACATGGAGGGCTGTGCGGCCCCACAAAGAAATGCCACCCCACACCATGACTGACCCACCGCCAAACCGGTCATGCTGGAGGATGTTGCAGGCAGCAGAACGTTCTCCACGGCGTCTCCAGACTCTGTCACGTCTGTCACATGTGCTCAGTGTGAACCTGCTTTCATCTGTGAAGAGCACAGGGCGCCAGTGGCGAATTTGCCAATCTTGGTGTTCTCTGGCAAAAGCCAAACGTCCTGCACGGTGCTGGGCTGTAAGCACAACCCCCACCTGTGGACGTCGGGCCCTCATACCACCCTCATGGAGTCTGTTTCTGACCGTTTGAGCAGACACATGCACATTTGTGGCCTGCTGGAGGTCATTTTGCAGGGCTCTGGCAGTGCACCTCCTTGCACAAAGGCGGAGGTAGCGGTCCTGCTGCTGGGTTGTTGCCCTCCTACGGCCTCCTCCACGTCTCCTGATGTACTGGCCTGTCTCCTGGTAGCGCCTCCATGCTCTGGACACTACGCTGACAGACACAGCAAACCTTTTTACCACAGCTCGCATTGATGTGCCATCCTGGATGAACTGCACTACCTGAGCCACTTGTGTGGGTTGTAGACTCCGTCTCATGCTACCACTAGAGTGAGAGCACCGCCAGCATTCAAAAGTGACCAAAACATCAGCCAGGAAGCATAGGAACTGAGAAGTGGTCTGTGGTCACCACCTGCAGAACCACTCCTTTTTTGGGGGTGTCTTGCTAATTGCCTATAATTTCCACCTTTTGTCTATTCCATTTGCACAACAGCATGTGAAATTTATTGTCAATCAGTGTTGCTTCCTAAGTGGACAGTTTGATTTCACAGAAGTGTGATTGACTTGGAGTTACATTGTGTTGTTTAAGTGTTCCCTTTATTTTTTTGAGCAGTGTATATATATTACCTATTATTAGTACCTACCTGCATGTATCACTGTATCTCCTCCCTCACTTGTGCAGTAAATGTTGTTGTGGAACATATCGTTTATGCTTTTTGTCCCTCCATGACGAATCCAGAATAAGATTCTATACTTCATTGATTCAAACAAAATGAGTCATTGATGTGCTGAGAATTTTAATAGATGGGTTAGCTGACAACGTCACAAACTATGCTCACGCTTCAATGGGGCAGAAGTCTGAGTGTTGTGATTTTGGATGATCAGATAGCTAGCAACAATGACAAGAAGCTGTCATGTGGGGAGTCGTAGGTTTTATCTTGTTCTTGATACCATGTCTTGTTTTGAGGTGTTTTGACTGATGTCACGTCTATACTACTAATATGACTCAAATTGGCTAGCTTGCCAACCAATAACTGTCACGATGTATTTGAGACAACAAGTGCTCGTTGTGCAAATATATTTATATTCTAATAAACATTATAGTTTACAATGTTGTCAACGAATTATAGTTGACATGTCAACAATTTAAGCCAACCCCGTCTGTATTGCCCCATAGTTGCGTACAAGTCAGTTGTTGTTAAACAACCAACCCGTCTATAGAAATAGGCTATCTTTAAATTACAGTTCTTGTTCTGGATTCTGTGGAGGGAAAGCTTTTGTGACACTTCCTCCCTGTCCTCTCCTTGGACTTTAACATTCTCTCCTCTCTGTGTTTTGTCCATTTTCTTTTTACTCTCCCTTCTTTTGCTTTGTTTAACCTTGTGTGCCTCCATTTCCCTGTCATTCACACTCCACCTCCCCTACTCTTGCACGTTCTTTTTGCTTCTTCTTCTCCTTTCCTCCCTTTTGCCTGCTTTCCTTGGTTGCTGTCTCCTTGCTTGTCTCCCCCTGTCTTTTCCTTGGCTAATGTATCTAACCATAACCACTGGTATCCTTATTTCCGCTTAATTCTATTTTTGTGCTTATTTGTCTGTCTGTGTTGCTAGTTTTTATGGACGCACCCTCATTATCCTCACATTTTCTACCTCAAATCGCAGCAGCAGCCGGGTGGCAGCCATACTCCGGAGCAAGGCCAGGGCCAGGCCAACTCAGCCTACAGCCTGGAGCTCCCCCAGCAGCAGCTCACGCCTGGGGCTGCAGCCAGCAAGCCAGGGCCAGGTCTGACCCTCTACCCCCGGCCCTCACCCCTCCATCCTTCAGGCAGAATACATCCCTGCTTTGAGAGCAGCGGCCTGAGGAATAAAACGTTTTTTAGAACCTGAATGTTGACTCAGTTAAGAGATTGGCACAAAGAATTGTGTTTTCTTTTGTGTTTAATGTCTATGTTATCTGTTCTCTTTTCCAGTAGATGATAAGCCAAAATTGGAGCCGCTTGTCCAGAAGTCTTCCTCTCCTGGGCTTGGTCAATCAGAACCTTCATTGGAAAGGCGAGAGGCCAGTGCACCTGTAACTGCTCCCTCTCCCCACTTGGATCCAGAGCTTCCCTTCCCAGCCCCAGTGGTGGTTTCCCCCATCCCGGCCCCTCTTCCTGTTGCCGGCCCCATTGAGCAGCCCTCTGCCGTGGAGCCCACTGCTCCCCCTCCCTCCTCTGCAGCGGACCCCAAGCACCTGCCACTCACGACTCAGTCCCAGACCTCAAACACAGAGGAACTTCTTCCAGAAGCCCCACGCACCCTGGCTGCTTCCCCAGCCCTAACCCCTAAGGCTTTGAATGGCCATGCTGACACTGGGGCTGAGATGGACACCCAGTCTCAGGAGCCCGCCCCCCTTACTCCCTCCCTATCCCCAACCCAGCCCCAGGCTTCAGCCCCGGCTTCTAGAGAAGACTGCAGTGAGGCTGTGCCCAGTGAGGTGAGGGCAGAGATGCCCCCTGCTGTCATGGACCCTATCGCACCAATCACTGTAATGCCAGTCACTCTGACCTCCAGCCCTGCGCCTGCTGTTCCAGCGCCTCCCCCAGGCCTTCCGCCGCTAGTGCAGGCCACAGCAGAGACCAGCAAGCTCTCTGACACTAAAGACATCCCTCTCAAAGCAGGGACAGAGACTCTCATCACACCAAACAGCAAGCTTGAACCACAGCTACAAGCCCTTTTCAGAAAGAGTCCCACTACAGGTATGTGCATAGCCATGGATACAGACATGACAGCATGGATGCCTATGTGTGTATACTATAAATAAACAGTTAAAGGTTGCTGATAGACAAGACTTGGATCAGCCAGACTGAACTCAATGCTGACTGCTGAGAACAGCACAGTGCTTACACTAACAGCTGGATTTAATTTTTACTCTGGGGAGAAGGCCACTGTTTTCTGCTAGTATAATAAGTCTAGTCATTGATATTTAATGGAAGCAATTTGTGGTAAATCGCCAGCCTATAGCTGACTTCAAAATGTATTTGCTGCTGTTTTCTCTGCAGTATGTCAGACTGCTTCTGCTACACCAAAGACCTGGAAGAAACCAAATGAAGGGAGTCCTGTTGGAGATGCATCACAGAGGGAGACTGAGGTAAGCAATGATGCTTTCTATTCACTCTATGGGGGGGTGCACATCCTGCTATGCCTTCAGACAAACCATCAAACAGGCAAAGTGTCAATACAGCACTAAGATTGAATCGTACTACACCGGCTCTAACGCTCGTCAGATGTGGCAGGGCATGCAAACTATTAGACTACAAAAGGAAGCACAGCCGCGAGCTGCCCAGTGACACAAGCCTACCAGACGAGCTAAATTACTTCTATGTTCTCTTTGAGGCAAGCAACACTGAAGCATGTATGAGAGCATCAGCTGTTTTGTTCGATAAAGTTCATATTTATATCCAAAAATCTCAGTTTACATTGGCGCGTTACGTTCAGTAATGTTTTGCTTCCAAAACATCCAGTGATTTTGCAGAGAGCCACGTCAATTTACAGAAATAGTCATCATAAACTTTAATATAATATACAAGTGTTATGCACAGAATTAGAGATATACTTCTCCTTAATGCAACTGCTGTGTCAGATTTAAAAAAAACTTTACGGAAAAAGCAAACCATGCAATAATCTGAGTACAGCGCTCAGACAACAAAACCATGTTGGAGTCAACAAAAGTCAGAAATAGCGTTATAAATATTGCCTTACCTTTGATGATCTTCATCAGAATGCACTCCCAGAAATCCCAGTTCCACAAATGTTTGATTTGTTCGATAAAGCACATCATTTATGTCCAAATACCTCCTTTTTGTTTGCGCGTTTAGCCCAGTAATCCAAATTCATGAGGTGCGAGCAGACAAAGTCCAAAAGTTCTGTTACAGTTCGTAGAAACATGTCAAACGAAGTATAGAATCAATCTTTAGGATGTTTTTATCATAAATCTTCAATAATGTTTCAACCGGAGAATTCCTTTGTCTTCAGAAATGCAATGGAACGCAAGCTAACTCTCACGTGAACGCGCATGGTCAGCTCATGGCACTCTGCCAGACCCCTGACTCAAAGAGCCCTCATTCCCCCCTCCTTCACAGTAGAAGCATCAAACAAGGTTCTAAAGACTGTCAACATCTAGTGGAAGCCTTAGGAAGTGCAATATGACCAATATCCCACTGTATATTTGATAGGCAATGAGTTGAAAAACTACAAACCTCAGATTTCCAACTTCCTGGTTGGATTTTTTTCTCAGGTTTTTGCCTGCCATATGAGTTCTGTTATACTCACAGACATCATTCAAACAGTTTTAGAAACTTCTGTGTTTTCTATCCAAATATACTAATAATATGCATATCTGAGCTTCTGGGACTGAGTAGCAGGCAGTTTTCTCTGGGCACCTTATTCATCCAAGCTACTCAATACTGCCCCCAGCCATAAGAAGTTAAACAGGTCAACATTCACGTGGCCCTACGGATTAACAGGACGTGTACTCCAAGCATGCGCTGACCAACTGGCAAGTGTCTTCACTGACATTTTCAACCTGTCCCTGACTGAGTCTGTAATACAACATGTTTCAAGCAGACCACCATAGTCCCTGTGCCCAAGAACACTAAGGTAACCTGCCTAAATGACTACCGACCCGTAGTACTCACGTCTGTAGCCATGAAATGCTTTGAAAGGCTGGTCATGGCTCACAACACCATTATTCCAAAATTTGCATTCCGCCCCAACAGATACACAGATGACACAATCTCTATTGCACTCCACTCCATACTGCCCTTAACCACCTGGACAAAAATAACACCTACGTGAGGATGCTATTCATTGACTACAGCTCAGCGTTCAACACCATAGTGCCCTTAAAGCTCATCACTAAACTAAGGACCCTGGGACTAAACACCTCACTCTAACTGGGTCCTGAACTTCCTGACGGTAGGTAACAACACATGTGCCACACTGATCCTCAACACGGGGGCCCCTCAGGGGTGTGTGTGCTCAGTCCCCTCTTGTACGGTCTGTTCACTCATGACTGCATGGCCAGGCACGACTCCAACACCATCAAGTTTGCCGACAACACAACAGTGGTAGGCCGACAAAGATGACACAGCCTATAAGGAAGAGGTCACAGACCTGGCCGTGTGGTGCCAGGATAACAACCTCTGCCTCAACGTGATCAAGACCAGGAGATCGATTGTGGATAACAGGAAAAGGAGGACCGAGCATGCCCCCTTTCTCATCCACAGTGATGTAGTGGAGCAGGTTGAGAGCTTCAAGTTCCTTGGTGTCCACATCGCCAACAAACTATCATGGTCCAAACAGACAAAGACAGTCATGAACAGGGCACGACAAAGCCTATTCCCCCTCAGCAGACTGAAAAGATTTGGCATGTGTCCTCAGATCCTCAAAAGGTTCTACAGCTGCACCATCGAGAGCATCTTGACTGGTTGCATTACTGCCTGGTATGGCAACTGCTTGGCCTCCGACTGCAAGGCACTACAGAGGGTAGTGCGAACGGCCCAGTACATCACTGGGGCCAAGCTTCCTGCCATCCAGGACCTCTACACCAGGCGGTGTCAGAGGAAGGCACAAACAATTGTCAGACTCCAGCCACCCTAGTCATAGACTGTTCTCTCTGCTACCGCATGGCAAGCGGTACTGGAGCGCCAAATCTAGGTCTAAACGACTTAACAACTTCTACCCCCAAGCCATAAGACTCCTGAACAGCTAATCAAATGGCTATCCAGACTATTTGCATTGTCCCCACCCCCTCTTTTACACTGCTGCTACTCTCTGGTTATTATCTATGCAAAGTCATTTTAACTTTACCCAGATTTACATATTACCTCAATTACCTCGACTGACCTGTGCCCCCCACATTGACTCTGTACCAGTACCCCCTGTATATAACCTCGCTACTGTTATTTTACTGCTGCTCTTTAACTATTTGTTATATTTATTTTTTACTGAAACAACAATGCCGTTTTAAGAAAAATAAGTGTTAAGGGCTTGTAATTAAGCATTTCACTGTAAGGTCTACACCTGTTGTATTCAGCACATGTTACAAATAACTAGGGTAGCAAAGGGTCAAACTTTACGGTAAATTTCCTTTTCCCCTGAAATTTTCCATAGGAAGTTAAGCCTTGGCATTTTGGGAATTTTGCTTAAATTCATCAAAAAATGTTAGCTTATTACAGTGAACCTTTTTTGTGGGATACACAAGGCAATTCTAGGTCTTGTGGCATATTTTGGTTAAACTATCCCCAATTCAATGGAATTTCAACCCTCTGCATGCACAGTGCACTCTTCCATCACATGTACAGCTGATTCTCAAGATCTTGCACTCTAATGAGATGCTATTGAGCCCACACTACTACACTGTCTGAGCCAAGGACTACATGCTTTCTGGTAAGTTTTGAATATAATACTGGGTGGGGTGAATATATTTTATATGACATACATGATTTATTGTTAACTAGTAAATAGTAGCCTACAGCAAAGTGTGTTTAAATCATCTCTAACGTGTTAACAATTTCTGCTAGTTAGTTCTTGCTACCATGTGGGTTTTAGCTTGCTTGAGCCTGCTAACTGAGGAGTGTTAATTCACCTGTTTCCATACACGTTTAATTTTAAAACATTTATCTTACAAAGGAGTTGTTTAATCTAACTGCTTAACTATTTATCCTTATTTGTTTTTAACAATTTTTTTCCTAATCTTTACAGGAAAATGCCATGGGCACTATCTGATGTGTGGAGACATTTCACTGCTGCTAACGTAGAAGGAAAAGCTGTGTACATTTGCAAATACTGTGCCAAATCATATGTGACGAATGCAACAAAGATGCAGAATCATCTGGCCAAGTGCATAAAGTTCCCTCTGCGCTCACAACAAGCAACCTCTGACAAAAGTCCCTCTACTTCTATTCGAGGTGAAAATGATGAATGAATCGGACACCGGTCTCTACATTGCACATGAGCTGAAGGCAGTCATCAATGACCTTGGACCACAGAAGGTATTTGCACTGGTGACAGACAATGCTGCGAACATGAAGGCTGTTTGGTCTAAAGTGGAGGAGTCCTACCCTCGCATCACACCCATTGGCTGTGCTGCTCATGCATTGAATCTGCTCCTCAAAAACATCATGGCACTGAAAACAATGGACACACTCTACAAGAGAGCCAAGGAAATGGTTAGGTATGTGAAGGGTCATCAAGTTAAAGCAGCAGTCTACCTCACCAAGCAAAGTGAGAAGAATAAGAGCACCACCCGTTGGGGTGGTGTTGTCATCATGTTTGACAGTCTCCTGGAGGGGAAGGAGTCTCCAATAAATGGCCATATCACAGTCTGCCGATATGGACAGCCCCATCAAGAGGATCCTATTGGATGATGTATTTTGGGAGAGAGTGGTAAGCAGCCTGAAACCTATAGCAGTAGCCATTGCACGGATTGCGGGAGACAATGCCATCCTGTCTGATGTTCAGACTCCATACTGCCCTGCCCACTTCACCTTTGCTCCAAGCAGAGGAAACTGCAGTTCTGAAATACATCAAAAAGCATGAAGACTTCTGCCTGAAGCCCATACACGTTGCATCGTACATGTTGGACCCCAAGTATGCTGGTAAGAGCATCCTGTCTGGTGCAGAGATCAACACCACCTTGGCATGAACGAGGGCAAGGTTCTTGGCAGTCTGGCGATGTACACTTCCAAGCAAGTGCTTTGGGATGGAGATGCAATATGGCAGTCGTGCCAACACATCTCATCAGCCACCTGGTGGAAGGGACTTTGTGAAGCTGAGGCTCTTTCCCCTGTTGCCTCAATCATCCTCCAAATCCCACCATCATCAGCCACCTCAGTAGGCACCTGGCCCTTGTTTGGGAACACACAGACCAAAGCACAGAACAGGCTGACCAATACAAGGGTTGAAAAATTGGTGGCCATCCGGGCAAATTTGAGGCTTTTTGAGCCTAACAACGAGCCATCCTCAACAAGGTTGGAAAGTGACAGTGAAGATGAGGTCTCAGAGTTTGATGTTCAAGAGGTAGACATTGAGGAGGTCCAGGGAGAAGACATGGAAGCCTGAGAGGAAGACAACCAAAGCTTTAGTTTATAGAATATCGTATTACAGATGTATGTTAAATGTTTTTGGGAGATGCGATGGATCATTGGGGATCATTCAATATTCCCTTTTATTTTTCAGTGAAATCATCCCATGTGAAGAGTCGACTCATTTAATTAAGGTTCAATTCGTGACTAAACAGCTTTTTTTATTTCTATTGGAAGGATTTAATCATTAGCAATTATTTCTACTTATAAGGTAAAAGGTTTTCTTCTGTCTCCATTTGATATGGTAAATATATCCAATGCAAAAAAACATCTGCATTTAAATGGTATTTATATGAATTTGCATATATTCCTGTTAATTCCCACAAAAAGTTTCCACCTCTGAATATTCCCCAAAATGTGCAACCCTATAAATAACATTAGATTTGATTAATGATTTGAAGTGTTATCGTCTGATTTTGTTGATTTTTATTATAATCCCCATTAGCCGCCGCCAATGGCGACAGCTAGTCTTACTGGGGTTCAACATGCATCAAAAAATACATTACAGACAAAATAACAATTTACACACATTTAAAAACGTGTGTGTGAGTGATTAGATATCCCGCTCGTCGCTCACGGAGCAGTGCTTACACAACGTTCTGACGCTCCACATCTCTTTCCAACCTCTCATTGAAAGAGGTAATATGTCAGGCATATTGGGCCAAAATCAATGATAGCCTATTGTGTAGATAATAGAACGAACATTAAAGAGAAACTTTTAAGAGATCGGATTTTTTTTGTTTTTAATACTTTGCTACAATCCTCATCTTTGTAAGTCACTTTGATTTTGCACGTGCGTCGTTTCAGTTTCTTTAAACTCCATGACAGTAGCTATAGCAAGGGGCTATAGGAGCACACAAGTAGACTACAAATGCATGCTGGGCCTGGCATGTCCTGAGCTCGTGAAGTAAGTGCTACTGGAGCGAAATTGGAGCAGGTGAGAAGGCTGACACTCCAGCCTTTGGGAAACTCGCTCCGCGCTCCAGTCAAATTGGGCACGTTCCAGCTCCGCTCCACACACACAGCCTGGTGTACATCGATCAGTTACACATACATGTTAATACATGCACACAAAAAGTAGGCCACATGGGGGAGAGACGTTGTTCTGTGAGGTGTTGCTTTGTTTTTTAACCAGGTTTCATGTTCACTTGTGCTATATGAGATGGAGGTTCCATTCAATCATGGCTCTGTATAATACTGTACATTTCCTTTAATTTGATTCTGACCTGGGGACTATGAAAAGACCCCTGTTGGGGGGGGGTGTAAGTTGACTATGGAAATGGATTTCCAACACATTAATGTTTCTTTACAAAAACCAGAAGCGATGCAGTCAGTCGTTCCTCAACTCTTAGCCAAGAGAGACTGGCATGCATAGTGTTGATTTTATCCCTCTGATTATAATGAAGAGCTAAGACTTGGCAAGGAGTTATCCATCATGATCAGTGTTCCAAACCCCCTGTGTGAAGTCCACTCTGTCCCTCTATCTCACCCCCTCTACCTCCCTTGCCTCCCCCAGGACGAGCTCAAGCCTGTGGAGGAGGCTGCTGGAGACCAGGCCCTGCAGCCCGCCAGGCCCCATAGTAGCAGCAGCCCGCCCCCACCCTCAGCAGCACCTCCAGCCATGGAGGCAGAGGAGAAGCCCCCTGCCCCAGAGGAAAATGGGGAGGCTGAGCTGGAGCCCATGAGGAACGGGGCTGGGCACACCTCGGAGACAGAGAGCAGTGACAGTGGGGCCACCCCTGGGGACAAGGAGGGCTCTACAGGAGCACCCCCAGACCTCTTCCAGGAAGGTAGGAGGGCAGTTATTAGCCTCAGTTTCATTTGTGTTTTTCACTTTGTTTTCACAATCAAGTCATACAACCTTTGCACAGTATGAGATGAGCAGGGCTGTTTTCTTCCTCTCGTTTCCTTAGATCTGCCGGAGACCAACGGGAAGCGCCAGTACAACCGGGACTTCCTGCTGGGCTTCCAGTTCATGGCTGCCTGTACACAGAAGCCAGACGGGCTACCTCAGATCAGTGACGTAGTTCTGGACAAGGTGTGTGTGTGTGTGAGTGGTCTGAGCATAGCTTCAGCCTAGTGGACAGAATGAGTTGTGAGCAAGCCCCTAAACCCCACAGTGGTTCAGTAAGTATTCAGGACTATAAATTGATAGTGTAAGATGTTAGCAAAGTAAGTTGCTTTTGAAAAGGGATTATTCTTTCAAGTACAGGGATTATTTATTTATATAGAACAAATAGTATGAGTAGCCGTATGTGATCCTTTTAGTAAGCACAAGACCAGATGTATAGGTTTTTTCAGCTATTGTCTAATAGTCATTCATGAAATGATAGGCTTCTGGTAAATGAATCTCCCTCGTCTCCACATAAGCTACATACTGTTGGAGCCTATAATGGCTAGCCCATAGACATTCTGTTTTGATTAAAATCACATTGCCATTATGTCACACTTGGCAGTGTTGATAATTCAGCCCCAGAAAAGGAGCATTAAGACTGGCAATGATTGATGTACAGTCCCAGGAGTCATATTTTTCTCCTTGAGAAAATGTTCGCTAGAGGAGTGTACTAAGGGAAGTCGAGGACAGCTGAGAGAGCTGTAGTTGTTCTCCCCCTTCCATTCCCCCACAATGTTCCCCTCAGTCTTCCTTCCACATCTGGTTCCGACTTCACTCACTGTGCCAGTCACAAAATGTGTTTAAACATAATTTATCGAAAGCATAGCTGAAACACAAAACAACATACGAAGTTGGTGGTGATCTAGGACTGTTATTGAGAATCCACCACCGCTCAGTAAAAACCAGTGGGATAGACCTAAGGGAGGGGGGTCTGGCCAGTCTTTCTCCCCAGTGGTAGGCCAGAAACAACTCCCAGCCCCTACCTCAGGCACTTCATGTAGATCTGAAAGAGTTGATGGGTATATGCAATATGGTAGTAACCCTACCTTTCCCTCTGATGGGCTTGGTAGTGGTTTCACCATATTGATCATTATATTATTATTGTTATATTATCATATTCATTATTGCACCTATCCGAGGTATGTGACAGTGAAACATTATTTGATTTGGATTATACAGCCACTGCTTTTCCTCTATGGCTAGGCCCACAGTGTTAGAGAATCACTACTCCCCCTGCTGGTCTGTCAGCTCACCATCTCGCTCCCTGTGTGTCTGCAGATAAACCAAAACAAGCTGCCATCACGGGCGGTGGAATCCAGGGTGATCTCTCGTGGCCCTGACTTCACACCTGCCTTCGCTGACTTTGGCAGGCAGATGAGTGGAGGACGCGGCGGCGCTGCAGTGAGTCACACACACGTAATTACTACTCCTCCACCTGACACCAACACAACACCCCTCTTTCTCTCAAATAATGTCTCTTGTCTTTGTGTTTCTCATCTTTCTCTCTCACACGCACTCACAGAATATTACCTTGTGCGTTTAATTTCCCCCATAGTCTTCTGGTATGGTAACAAACAAGATTGTTGGGCTGGTATCATAGTGAGATAACTGAATCATGGGGAATTATTTGCAGCTCTTGTTGGTTTGCTAAAGATGAGTCATTTCCCAAAGTCGTGCTCATTCAAGGAAAGTCGTAAATTGAACATCAGAGCACAACCCAATCCCTTATCTGAGGAGTCTTGGCGATATTGTGTTTTGTTGGTAGTGAACTGCAGAAGTGACGAGTTGTGCTGTCTCCTCTCTGTCCTCCAGCAGATGATGAACATGGGGGGGGGTGCCCGGCGGCCCCCGCCCAGGAAGATTATCCTGAACGTGTCGGCAAACGACGAGGTGCAGCTGAAGAAGGCCGAGAACGCCTGGAAACCTGGCATGAAGAAGGCGGGGCCATCAGACGACCCTGAGGTCATTACAACACAGGTAGGATGAGCCCAACCTTTCATCAGACACAACCACACAGTCAAAAACACACACCCTACTCAACTACAAGATATTATGAGTTTCTTCAGCAGTCGCTCCACACAGGAAAGAAATGTTGTGATCAAGGAGTTGTCAAGAGACCGAAGATGAAGTGTGAGTGAATGAATGTTCACCTCAATAAATGATGAGGATGTTGTTGCCGTGTCAGGAGCTCTTCCGGAAGGTGCGCAGCATCCTCAACAAACTGACGCCTCAGATGTTCAACCAGCTGATGAAGCAGGTGACGGACCTTACCATCGACACGGAGGAGCGCCTCAAAGGCGTCATCGACCTGGTCTTTGAGAAGGCCATCGATGAGCCCGGCTTCTCTGTGGCCTACGGGAACATGTGCCGCTGCCTCACCACGGTATGTTATGCTCAGTTCTTTATCGGTCAGACATGATTACTTGTGGTTCCTCTGAATGCTGCTAGCCAACATCAAAATATAATCTGTATATGCATGGGTCCTCTAAAGCCTCATACACATTCAGCAAAATGTCCCTAAATGTATATTTCTGCCCCCCTTTTCACTCTTTCGACACCATCTCCCGTTCAATTCAAAGTGTTTCCCCCATATTTCTTCCCCTCTAACCAAATTGTTACTTATCTCGGTTGCTCTCCAGCTCAAAGTGCCCATGACGGACAAACCCAACACCACAGTGAACTTCCGTAAGCTTCTGCTCAACCGCTGTCAGAAGGAGTTTGAGCGGGACAAGGTGGACGACGTGGTGTTTGAGAGGAAACAGAAGGAGCTCGACTCTGCACAGGTACCCAGATCACCTGACACAAACACACACTACCCAGATCACCAACCGGTCTGTCACCTACTGTCCCTAGTAGGGGAATACAGAGCAGAGAACTCTATGGGATCCAGTCAGTTACTGATGTTAGTTGAATAGTTAATGTGGGGTTTGCTGTTAGGTCTGACAATCTACTCTCCATCTCCTTTCCAGTCCAGTGATCAAGAGAGACTACGGTTGGAGCTGGAGGAGGCCAAGGACAAGGCCCGCCGGCGCTCCATAGGAAATATCAGGTTCATCGGGGAGCTGTTCAAACTCAAGATGCTGACAGAGGCCATCATGCACGACTGTGTGGTCAAGCTGCTGAAGAACCATGACGAGGAATCGCTGGAGTGCCTGTGCAGGCTGCTCACCACCATTGGCAAAGACCTGGACTTTGAGAAGGCCAAGGTGAGCCATAGGGATGGGCAGGGGAGAGGAGGGAGCTTAAATGAATTCCAGCTGGTGGTATGGGGATGCCTCTGAGGGCTGCAGGGATGTGGGTGAAGAGACATGGTTGAAGACATCTCACTGTTCCCTCTTGTCTGCTGTTTTCTGGCCTGTTTTAACCTGCTGCTGGCCAAAGGAATGGCTCCTAGACATGTACAGAAGTGTTCTCCCTTTTGGGCTCTGCCAGAGTTTTAAGACTCTGTGGTCCTCACTCATACTACGCTGACACTGCAACACACACGCATCCATATTGACGGCGCACACAAACACACTTACACACTTCACATACGCTGCTGTTACTCTGTTTATTATATATCCTGATTTGCCTTGTCACTTTTACCCCTACCCACATGTAGATACTGTATTACCCCTGGTTCTCCTTGTAAATAGTCTTGTTAATGTTTTTGTGTCACTATTTATTTTTTATTTAGCAAATATATGTCTCACTTTTTAACTGCACTGTTGGGAATGGTCTCGTAAATAAAGTATTTCACTGTAAAGTCTAAAGATCCCAGAAATGTTCCATATGCACAAAAAAATGATTTCTTTGTGCACAAATTTGTTTACATCCATGTTAGTGAGCTTTTGCCAAGATAATCCATCCACCTGACAGGTGTGGCATATCAAGAAGCTGATTAAAGCATGATCATTACACAGGTGCACAAAAAAAGACCACTAACAAGTGCAGTTTTTTCACAAAACAATGCCACAGATTCCTCAAGTTGAGGGAGCTTGCAATTGACATGCTGACTGAAGGAATGTCCACCAGAGCTGTTGCCAAATAATTGAATGTTTATTTCTCTACCATAAGCCACCTCCAACATCATTTTAGAGAATTTGGCAGTACGTTCGAACGGCCTCACAACCGCAGACCCCGTGTAACCACGCCAGCCCAGGACCGCCACATCCGGCTTCTTTACCTGCGGGATCGTCTGAGACCAGCAACCCGGACAGCTGATGAAACTGTGGGTTTGCACAACTGAAGAATTTCTGCACAAACCTTCAGAAACCGTCTCAGGGAAGCTCATTTGTGTGTTCGTCGACCTCACCAGGGTCTTGACCTGACTGCAGTTTGGCGTCGTAACCGACTTCAGTGGGCAAATGTTAACCTTCGATTGCCACTGGCACGCTGGAGAAGTGTGCACGTCACTGATGAATCCCGGTTTCAACTGTACTGGGCAGACAGCGTAATGTGGGCAAGCAGTTTGCTGATGTCAATGTTGTGAACGGGGTGCTCCATGGTGACGGTGGGGTTATGGTATGGGCAGGCAGGCATGAGCTACGAACAATGAACACAATTGAATTTTATCAATGGCAATTTGAATGCAATGAGATCCTGAGGCCCATTGTCTTGCCATTCATCCGCCACCATAACATATTTCAGCATGATAAACCATCTGTACACAATTCCTGGAAGCTGAAAATGTCCCAGTTCTTCCATGGTCTGCATACTCACCAGACATGTCAATTATTGAGCATGTTTGGGATGCTCTGGATCAACGTTTTCAAATTGTAACTCAGTAAAATCTTTGAAATTGCATGTGTTTTATATTTTTGTTCAGTGTATATCAAAATTATTGTTCCAAGAAATAAAGTGCACATTGAATTGCTTAATGGAGTGGAGTGAAATTAATTGAGAGCGTCTGGCTGTCCACTGGAGTGAATCGTGAAAATGTTGTATTAATACACCACTTTGCATTGACCCTTAATTTCTCTCTTTCTTGTCATAGCCTCGCATGGATCAGTATTTCAATCAAAATGTTGTATTAATACACCACTTTGCATTGACCCTTAATTTCTCTCTTTCTTGTCATAGCCTCGCATGGATCAGTATTTCAATCAGATGGAGAAAATTGTCAAGGAGCGGAAGACATCGTCTCGGATACGGTTTATGCTGCAAGACGTGATAGATCTCCGATTGGTAAGTTGTGCGTCTCCCTCTGTGTTGGTGGGGCGGGAGCGGTGGGGATATGTGCGTGCATGCATGCATTCTTGAGATTTGCGTGTGTGTTCTGCCCAGCTCGGTGAGGATGTATTTTCCATTACAGTGAATCAGAATGCTCATTTTCAGTACCTCCATTTCACGCAGGCTCCCTGAGCACACCAATAATTAGATCTGAGGAAGAAAACAATCGGTGAGATTCTAATCAGTGAGATTTGAGCATAGAATTAAACATTCTGCACAGCCCTCCACACAATACTACTGTGCCATTGGGGCTATGTGACTGTTGGCCAATTATGTTGTACACAGTTCACTAATTCAAAACACCAGATTGTTTCTCTGAGGAAACTCCTTGCGTAGGTCTAACACTGCTCTTTTTCTCCAGCACAACTGGGTGTCCAGGAGAGCCGACCAGGGACCCAAGACCATCGAGCAGATCCACAAAGAGGCCAAGATCGAAGAGCAGGAGGAGCAGAGGAAGGTGCACCAGCAGCTGCTCTCCAAAGACACCAAGAGAAGGCCAGGTCAGCCAGGCCCATGGGCTAAATCCTCTTTAAGGCTTACAGCCACACTGGAATCCCCTCCCCATAACTTGCAGACTCAGAGATGCTACAGTGGCCCACAGTGGACAGAAGGCTCCCCCACTCTCTCCCACCTGTCAACTCACCCCATTGTATTCTCTCAAGCCTGGGGCATGAGGAGTTGATGTTGTCACTATTTGAGTTGTCTTTTAATAAACCCATTAACATCTCATCCCCCGTGTGTTCCCTCTGTCCTCCAGAGCAGCAGCAGAGAGAGCAGCAGAGAGAACAGCAGAGGGAGCAGCGTGTGCAGCAGAGAGAGGAGACCTGGAACACTGTGCCCATGACCAAGAACAGCAGGACCATCGACCCCACCAAGATCCCCAAGATCTCCAAGGTCAGCCCCAAAAACACCTGTAGACCTCAACTTTTTACTTCCTCTTTTGGATGGTTTACCATGGAGGTTCACTGGTGTTTAAGTGTATTCTATTTTACACTTGAGTAGGTACATGGTCTTCCCAACTGCCATACAATGCCAACTAGTAGATGAAACACTACTGTGCTGTACTGTAGACATTACACCGCATCAGCTATTTTCTCACGTATAGGAATCCTGTGGTTCTTCATTAATACTTATATGTGGCACACATCCCTGTCCTCATGATATTGTACTAGTGGTGAAATAATACATGTCCACGTGCTGGATAGTTGTGGTACAACCACACAAAGCCTTGCATACTGGAGCATGGCACCCCCTGTTGGAGGAAAGATGTTAGAAACCCAGACAGTCCTCTGTGTGTCAGTACCAATGATGTATGAGGCAGCTCTCCATTCTCAGAGATTGTTAGTCATTATTGCATTGTAGGCCCAGATCACATGATATGTGTATTGGAAGGTGAACTGTTTCTGTCTGTCATCATCCTGTCTAGCCTCAGATGGATGAGAAGATCCAACTAGGACCACGGGCCTCACTCAACTGGATGAAGGGCAGCAGTGGAGGGGCCAAAGCCAGTGACTCCGGTGAGGAGACATACTGTGTCTCACACACACATTGGTGATCCAGTTGAATTAGCTGTAACTGTGTTCTGGTTGAAATGTAATGTCTGCTGCTTCATCTTGTCTCCCATCAGAATTATCCCGGGCTGGTGGTGGTGGCGCCAGTTTAAACCGGTATTCTGCACTCCAGTCCACCCCATCTCAACCCACCACCCCACCTGCACAAAACCCAGAGTATGACACTAGAAGAACCTTGGGCAGGTAATGATCACATTTTGAAACTTGTAAAATGGATTTGGTCTCTGAACATCTTATTTTGAGGCAAAACATGTGTGTTGTGTGTGTTTTCTCCTCCCTCAGTCGAAGCAGTGCAGGGAGAGAGCGAAGCGAGAAGCCCTCGAGCTCCGCCCCGTTGCGGCCTGGTTCCTTCGTTCGAGGCGTCAGTGCCAAAGAGCTGCTGGCGAGCCCGGCCCTGAGTCCCGAGGAGCCCCGCAGAGAGCTGGAGAGCATCAGGAGGCTCAGCGTCAGCGAGGACAAGACTGAGCCAGAGTGCAGCAGAGCCAGGGAGCCTGGTAAGGCAACAAAACCCAGTTCTAGAGACATACAATGACTAAACACACAGAGTCAGTGGACACACACACACTCTCTCTCTAGCAGGGGTGCTCTTGTAACAATGTTGTTTCCCCCTGCAGTGAAAGCAGAGCCTGTGGTTGCCCAGTCTCCAGACAGACCTGCCCTCTCTGAGGAGGAGATGGAGAGGAAGTCCAAAGCTATCATTGACGAGTTCTTGCACATCAACGACTATAAGGTACAGTCATTTAAAGTGGAACTGACACCATTTGAACTGCTTTAAACACAGTTAATCATAATATCGGTCTAAAATATCAAATTCGCAGTTAATGCTTCAAAACCAACTTTATAAGAGGTTTTATTTGACTCAAAATTCCATTACATAGAGGAAGGCATTGTTGGCAGAATTAAATGGATGCTTAATACAATTCACCAAAAAATCGCTAGATAGTCTATTAAATATTGCTATCAGGTTGTAAATCACAGCTAGTACATTTCTTTGCTGCCTCCATCCATTCAGGGGATGAACTGTTTCAGTTTCACTGACCCAATATTTTGAGAGAGAAAAAAAAAGTAAATTGCTTGGGGAAACTCAACACAATCAATCTAGCTATGCAGTCTTGTTACATGGCTAAGACTATAGCTAGCTTATCTATTTATACTGAATGCAACATGTAAAGTGTTGGTTTCATGAGCTGAATTAAAAGATCCCAGAAATGGTAATGGCTGCTAACGTTAGCCATCAAGCTAACGAAGTTAGTCCCAGATGAGTTTTCCAATGGAGTCCTCTTTGTCTGGAGAAGTAAATTACATTTTGGGAAAAAAGGCAAACTCGGCTCCATCATTCATTGAATCAGATGGCTCATTCATCACAAAACCCACTGATATTGCCAACTACTTTAATTCTTTTTTCATTGTCAAGATTAGCAAACTTAGGCAGGACATGCCAGCAAAACATGCTGACACTACACATCCAAGTATATCTGACCAAATTATGAAAGACAAGAATTAGTGTGTGAGTGGAAGAGGTGAAAAAATTGTCTATCAACAATGACAAGCCACCAGGGTCTGACAACTTGGATGGATAATAGTGGATGATATTGCCACTCCTATTTGCCATATCTTCATTTGAAGCCTACTAGAAAGTGTGTGCCCTCTGGCCTGGAGTGAAGCAAAAGTCATTCCGCTACCTAAGAATAGTAAAGCCCTCTTTACTGGCTCAAGTCAACCAATCAGCCTGTTACCAACCCTTAGTAAAGTTTGGGGGGAAATGGTGTTTGACCAGATACAATGCTATTTTACAGTAAACAAATTGACAACAGCATTTCAGCATGCTTATAGGGAAGGACACTCAACAAGCACAGCACTTACACAAATTACTGATTGGCTGAGAGAAATTTATGATAAAAATTGGGGGGGGTTTGTTTTGTTGAACTTCAGTGCGGCTTTTGGCATTATCGATCATAGTCTGCTGCTGTAAAGACTTGCTATGGCTTTACACCCTCTGCTATATTGTGGATTACAAGTTAACTGTCTAACAAAACACAGAGGGTGTTCTTTAATGGAAGCCTCCAACATAATACAGATAAAATCAGGAATTTCTCAGGGCAACTGTCTAGGCCCCTTACTTTTTTCAATCTTTACTAACAACATGACACTGGCTTTGCCAGTGTGTCTATGTATGCGGATGACTCAACACTATACACGTCAGCTACTACGGCGACTGAAATGACTGCAACACTTAAAAGAGCTGCAGTTAGTTTCAGAATGGGTGGCAAGGAATAAGTTAGTCCTAAGTATTTCAAAAACTAAAATAATTATATTTGAAAACACACACATGATAACATATGCACTATACACACGTACACATAGATTTTGTGTTGTAGATATGTGGCAGTGGAGTAGGGACCTGAAGGCACACACTTAGTGTGTTGTGAAAAGTGTCATGAATGTATTGTAAAGTTTTTTAAATTATATAACTGCCTTAATTTTGCTGGACATCAGGAATTGTAGATGCTGCCTTTGCAGCAGCTAATTGGCATCCATAAAAATAAAAAAATGCACAAAAAGCTTATTTCACTCAAATTTTGTGCACAAATTTGTTTACATCCCTGGTAGTGAGCATTTCGCCTTTGCCAAGATAATCCAGCCACCTGACCAGTGTGGCATATCAAGAAGCTGATTAAACAGCATAATTATTACACAGATGCACCTTGTGCTGGGAACAATAAAAGGTCACTCTAACGTGCAGTTTTGTCACACAACACAATGCCACGGATGATTCAAGTTTTGAGGGAGCGTGCAATTGGCATGCTGACTGCAGGAATGTCCACCAAAGCTGTTGCCAGAGAATTTAATGTTAATTTCTCTACCATAAGCTACATCCAACGTCGTTTTAGAGAACTTAGCAGTATGTCTAACCAGTCTCACAACCGCAGACCACATGTAACCATGCCAGCCCAGGATCTCCATATCCGGCTTCTTCACTGCGGGATTGTCTGAGACCAGCCACCCGGACAGCGATGAAACTGTGGGTTTGCACAGACTCTCAGAAAGAGTGTGCAAAGCTGTCAAAGGCAAAGGGTGCCTACTTTGAAGAATCTCAAATATAAAATTGATTTTGATTTGCTTAACATTTTTTTGGTTACTACATGATTCCATATGTGATATTTCATAGTTTTGATGTCTTCAATATTATTCTACAATGTAGAAAATAGTTTTAAAAAATAAAGAAACCCTGGAATGAGTAGGTGTGTACAAACTTTTGACTGTTACTGTATGTGCTCGCTTGTCACAATGATTTTCTTTTGTCATATTCTTTCCATTTGATGGTGCTTAATCTGTGCCCGGTCTTCTTTAATAATGCTGCATACTGTATGTGCATGCTTTTGTATTTTACTCTCTACAGGAAGTTTGTAACACCAAGATGTGTGTTTGTATTCTCTGTAGGAGGCTGTGCAGTGTGTGAACGAGCTGGACCTGTCCTCTCAGCTCCACGTGTTTGTTCGTGTGGGGGTAGAGTCCACCCTGGAGCGCAGTCAGATCACACGGGACCACATGGGCCAGCTCCTCTTCCAGTTAGTGCAGCAGGGCACCCTGCCCAAGCCCCAGTTCTTCAAAGGGTCAGCATGCCTACATATCCGTCTGCTCTCATTCAAGCTGTGTCATCGAACAACTGTCCTGTAACTAAAATGGCTGACTCATCAGAATATCTGTGTTTCCTTCAGGTTTGCTGACACCCTTGAACTGGCGGACGACATGGCCATTGACATTCCCCATATCTGGCTGTATCTGGCTGAGCTGCTCAGCCCTGTGTTGAGAGATGGGGGCTTCTCTATGAGAGAGCTCTTTAGGTAACACTGCTACTCTACAGCACAACAATATTGTATTATCTCCCTGTAAAGCTATGGGGATAAAGAGGGTGTTACTATTGCATCAACAGATCTTATCTGATCAGATCAGTCCACATGCAACCCACATTTATTCAGATCTCACATAGTCTGCAAGATGAGTAAAATGTACCCCATTTTGTTCCCTCTGTCAAGGATTGCTGCTTGTTGCTATCGCAGTTCTTTCATTATGGAGTGTTGATGTTGGCTCTCACACCTCCATTCCGTGCTTTCTGTAAACTGTGATATGAAGGAAAACAGTTGGGTGGGATGGAACCGCTGGAGACATCTAATGCTTTTCTCTTTGTCCACAGTGAATTAAGCAAACCTTTACTTCCTGTTGGAAGAGCTGGGGTCTTATTTTCTGAAATACTGCACATACTATGCAAACAAATGGTAAGTTACATTGTGTGGGTTTTACTCCTCTAGTTGTTTTTTTCTCTAATATTTCTGAAAGAATGTTTTACCCCTTTAGCTCTTCTGACCTGAGAGAATTTCACACAGCATCTTGTTAATATAGCTGTCGGATATTTTAGCATGACTTTTGTCGGGGTGCAAGTGAGTTACCAAGTGCATATCAAGTCAGCAAACCCATTAACTATTGGATGCCAGGGTTCTGACATGTTGTCCTGTCTGTCTCCCACACAGAGCCATAGGAAAGTAGGCACCTTGTGGAGAAAGTCGGGCCTCAGCTGGAGTGACTTCCTGCCAGAGGAAGAGGACGACCAGGATTTCATCTCACAGCAGGTTAGTGAGAGAGACACATTGTATTACGGCATGGAGGCATCCCAACAAACGGTTTCACAGCAATCTAAACCTTCTCTCCTCTCCGTCTCCCCTCCTCCTGTCAGAAGCTCCAGTTCACTGTGGCGGAGTGCTCCAGCCCAGCCCTCTCTGCGACGGAATTGTCCCCCGAGGTGCTCAACCGGCAGCTGGAGAGACTCCTGCTGGAGGACATGGCCAGTGATGAGCAGATCTTTGACTGGGTAGAGGTATGAACTGTAACATTAAAAGCCCACCACACAGCCCAGCACAGCCACGTTTGGCTTTGTCATACACATATTGGATTATAAATACATATTGTTACATATTTCAAGTGAAGTGTCAGAGATAAAGGCACTGATATCGTGCAGCTTTCCCTTGTCTAACCGGTGCTCCTTTGTGCTCCACTGTTGTCCACCACATCCCAGGCAAATCTAGATGAATCCCAGATGAGCTCGTCTCCGTTCCTGAGAGCTCTGATGACTGCTGTGTGTAAGGCAGCGGTGAAAGGTAAGCTGTCATTCTTTTAGCTAGGGACAGTCCATTGTTTTGTATATATTATATAGCTAGAGCAGTTCAATCATTTTCTCCATCTTTGTTTCTTGTGTAGATGAAAACACTTCCTGTCGAGTGGACGTAGCCATCATTCAGAGGAGATTGCCTGTATTACTCAAGTACCTTAACTCAGACACTGAGCGACAGCTACAAGCACTTTATGCACTTCAGGCGCTGATAGTCACACTGGATCAGCCTCCTAGTAAGTAACATCCCACTTAGAACGTTAAACCTGAAGATTCACTATAGAGATATAAGCACGGTTCTGTCTCCTGCCCTGCACAGAACCATTTTACATTTACTTTTTTATTCTTGACAAAACTAAAATGTTTTTTTGTCACATACACCAGATCAGGGCCGTAAATTGTTTGGTTTTACGGCGCCCCTGGATCAAATTGGGCTTAAGTGCCTTTTCTCAAGGGCCCAACGACAGATTTTTCACCTTGTCGGCTCAGGTATCTGAACCAGCAACCTTTCTGTTATTGACCCTACGCTCTATATGCTAGGCTACCTGCGGCCCTGAAGACATCCTTTTATGGTTTTATTTCATGCAGCCATTGCTATTATATAAAAATGTCTTCATGAACTTACTATGAAAACAGACTCATTTAAAGCTAGAATCCTTAGTTGCTACATCCATTTTTTGACTTATAAATGAATGATATATATACCCATTTACCTAGTTAAATAAAAATGTATAAATAAAATGTTATTCTTTAATAATATATCTTATAAATCCCTCATGAGCTTAGTTTAATTATCGTACCCCATCAGAACCCGAAATAAGCTTGTTTTACTCCAATGTTTTGTAAACCATGCAAATCAAATTTTATTTGTCACATACACATGGTTAGCAGATGTTAATGAGAGTGTAGCAAAATGCTTGTGCTTCTAGTTCCGACTGCAGTAATAACCAACAAGTAATCTAACCTAACAATTCCACAACTACTACCTTGTACACACAAGTGTAAAGGGATAAAGAATATGTACATAAAGATATATGAATGAGTGATGGTACGGAACGGCATAGGCAAGATGCAGTAGATGGTATAGTGTACAGTCTATACATATGAGATGAGTAATGTAGGGTATGTAAACATAAAGTGGCATAGTTTAAAGTGGCTAGTGATACATGTGTTACATAAAGATGGCAAGATGCATTGGATGATATACAGTATATACATATGAGATGAGTAATGTAGGGTATGTAAACATTATATTAAGTGGCATTGTGATACATTTTTACATAATTTCCATCAATTCCCATTATTAAAGTGGCTGGAGTTGAGTTAGTATGTTGGCAGCGGCCACTAAATGTTAGTGGTGGCTGTTTAACAGTCTGAAGGCCTTGAGATAGAAGCTGTTTTTCAGTCTCTCGGTCCCTGCTTTGATGCACCTGTACTGACCTCGCCTTCTGGATGATAGCGGGGTGAACAGGCAGTGGCTCGGGTGGTTGTTGTCCTTGATGATCTTTATGGCCTTCCTGTGACATCGGGTGGTGCGAATGTAACATGGTTAAATCTTTGAATTGAACCACTCAAATGTTGATATCATGGATGGTTAGTCCTTGCTCTGTCTATGAATTTGAGTGGTTACATTTCTCCAGGCCCATCCCTCAGCTTTTTACTAAAACATTCAATTAAGGATTCTAGCTTTAAGCCATGGGATTTGGTTATTATAGCCCTTTTGTCTCTGTCTCTGTCTCTCCAGACCTGCTCCGGATGTTCTTTGACTGTCTGTATGACGAGGACGTCATCTCGGAGGACGCTTTTTACAAGTGGGAGACCAGCAAGGACCCCGCAGAGCAGCTGGGCAAAGGTGTGGCTCTCAAGTCTGTAACCGCTTTCTTCACCTGGCTGAGGGAGGCCGAGGAAGAGTCGGAGGATAATTGACAAGGGAGCAGGTGACCGCTGCAAGCCTCCAGGACAGCTGTTGCTACATAGAATAACTGCATCCTCGTAGCAGAACAAACGGACAAACCTACAAAATGCGTGCGGGCAGAATGACATATATACGGCTGGAATTTTTTTCTGCGGTATGGTTCTGAGACATGCCGCCATTTTGAGTTTGAATTCTAATGGCGGAAGCACTAAATACCTGTATTATACATAGAAAATATTTTTGTTTTAAATTTTAACTTACTTTTCTTTTGTTACTTTTTAAGAAGAGACTAAAAGATACATAGGTTCCGGACTCTTTAATTTATTATTTTTTTAAGGACTGCAAATATGGACGTTTATTTAACATTTGCAGATGCTCACAATGAGGAGAACATTGATGATGAATAGAAATAACAATATTAATTATAATAACAATAATAATTGTGAAATAAATAGCCTCCCTGGATTCCATGTTGTTTGGTTGAAAACAGGGTAAAAAGTTATTTTGGAATGTAGGGGTTAGGCAGAGAGTGAATGCACAGGGACAACTAACGTCATAAGACGTCACTGGTTATCAGTGATTAATCACAGGAAGTGTCTCCTCTGCTTTGGCTTGCTCTATGTGATATGTACATAAACTTCCCAAGAGGCAGCGGTATGCATTCAAGAAGCAATGCAAATCAGTCCACAAAAGAACATCACATGAACATAAATAAACAACAATGAACAATAGATGCATTCAAATGAAATAAGCAAAACGCAAGTTTAAAAAGCAAATGCAAGGGTTGCTGAACATGAAGCGCTTGTAATACTTCAGACCTACAGAGCAAATTAAAAGCTTGTAAATACATTAAAGACAAAAAAAGGTATTTAAAAAAACATAGCAAATGCAATCAATGGTGGTTATTTTGTTGAGTGGTGAAGTTTGCACTACAAGAAGATATTTTTTTAACTTGGTTTTAACATTGCAGTCTGAAGTGGAAAGTGAATTTTGTGTTAAGTGTGCCAGTGTTAAGTGTCATCTCTAAAATGAGACTACAGTATAGGAATTGTAAAAGATACATTACCAAAAGTATGTGAACACCTGCTCGTCGAGCATCTCATTCTAAAATCATGGGCATTAATATGGAGTTGGGCCCCCCTTTGTTGCTATAACAGCCTCCACTCTTCTAAGAGGGAAGGCTTTCCACTAGATGTTGAGACATTGCTGTAGGGACTTGCTTCCATTCAGCAACAAGAGCATTAGTGAGGTCAATCACTGATGTTGGGTGATTAGACCTGGCTTGCAGTCGACGTTCCAATTCATCCCAAAGGTGTTCGATGGGGTTGAGGTCAGGGCTCCGTGCAGGCCAGTCAAGTTCTTCCACACCGATCTCACACCGAAACCATTTCTGTATGGACCTCGCTTTGTGCACGTGGGCATTGTCATGCAGAAACAGGAAATGGCCTTCCCCAAACTGTATGTCACAAAGGTGGAAGCACAGAATCGTCTAGAATGTCATGGTATGCTGTAGTGTTAAGATTTCCCTTCACTGGAACTAATGAGCCTGAACCATGAAAAACAGCCCCAGACCATTATTCCTCCTCCACCAAACTTTACAGTTGGCATTCGGCAGGCAGCTTGTGTGGCCTACCACTTTGCGGCTGAGCCGTTGTTTCTCCTAGACGTTTCCACTTCACAATAACAGCACTTACAGTTGATGAGCAGCTCTAGCAGGGCAGAAATTTGACGAACTGACTTGTTGGAAAGGTGGCGTCCTATGACAGTGCCACGTTGAATGTCACTAAGCTCTTCAGGAAGGGTGTTCTACTGCCAATGTTTGTCTATGGAGATTACATGGCTGTGTACTCTTTTTTTCAACTCTTGGAGGACCAATGAAGTTAACTAGAACAATTAGCATCTATTATTGAACCTTTTCTAATAAGAGTTGCCAGTTTTCTCCATTCATGCAACTTGGTTGAAAAGCGAATTAACGACAAACTTTTCCTCGGCGGGGATTGACCGTATCTTATACCCTGTATTAGAGTGAGGAAATATTGTAATGAACTAGCTGAGCACGATGTAAGATGGGGCATGATTGTGGCAGGACAAGTCATATCTTGCATGTCTTAAATAGCCTTATGACATTTGCCAGCATTCCTATGTAATGCTCATGTGATCTCTGATTCAGATGTAGTTACTGAAGTTACACTCCACTGTAGTGGATGAGAGGAAACCTCTGCAGAGGGCATTCACATACAGTCTGCAGAAATGCAAGTCTGTGTCTACCATTGCCTTTGATCACATTTCAGATGATTTCTAATTTTGACAGACTGCAAACCAGTAATGGTATTTGAAATCTAGAATGGAGCTGACAAAGACCAGCTTTATCAAAACAGCTTTGATAACAAATACTTAATGGATAGGATTTCATTGGTAGCTGCAGGTATGGGATGACCTAATCTTGGAGAGACTAGGGTTAACCCATAGAGATGGACTAGTGCCCAGAAGTCTGTTTTAGCATTGGAAATGCCATTGAGGACTTTCACCATTTTGAAGGGGTCCAACTGGGTGCTGATTTCCTATGGGTTAAGGAAGGATCACATAATTCCATCCTGGTCATCAGGTGCGATCAGCCAATGAAATATATTTATGAGCAAACATTGGCAGTAAATCGCCAACCTTGGATTTATACCTGTTCAAACAACACATTCTAGGTGGCAGTATGCACCCTTTCAATTTGTTTACCAACTCATAGAAGTAGTAAATTAAAATTGACTACTTCAAAATGGAGAAGGCCTCAATGGCGCTGCCCATGCTCTCAGAAGCCATAATGGGACAGATATAATGTTGCGTCCTTTAACTATCTCTTAGTTAACTTTATCCAGCTACAATCAAGTAGGCCTACACTAGTCCACAGTGACTTCTGCAGGACAACGGTTGGCGCCTGGTTAGCGAGAACTGTTTGACCTGGTATTCAGGCAGAAAATATATCTGAACCAAAGAGATGTATAAGTAACCCAATATAGTTCATCTGCGTCGTTTACAGTGAAAGCAAATTAAGCATAGTGGGCAGAACAAGCAAGAAGGTAGGCAAAGTCGAGCACAAGCTAGCGAAATAGTATTGGCGCGTTGTAGCATGTATTTGCATATTTCCGTTAGGGAATGCCTCTGAAGTGCACAAACTAATTCCATCCTCTCCCACCACCCGCCGCTGGACTTCCTCTCACTACCACATTTGGTGCTGAGAACGTTCTAAAAGATGCTTCAGCTTTATAGTCCCGGTGACGTGTCTGTGTTACCTATTTCTGTCTGTCTGGATCTCAGTTCGGAATGCCGTAGCCATTTTGGAATGGCACGTCGCGTTGAACAACAAAGGATAGTCAGCCAATCAGTCTCCTTTGTTGTTCAACGCGATATTCTGCAATCCATTCCAAAATGTCTGTGGCTTCTGTTGTAGGCATAAGAACGAAAATGGCAGTTTAATTAAAAACGAGCAGTATTTCGATATTTAATTTATCATTTTAGATAATGGGATAATTAGGAGTACAGCAACATCTTCCATCCCTGGATGAGGTACGTTTCCCAGCCAAAGCCCGCCCCTTCTACGTGCTGTCCACGTTCTGGCAGCTGTGCGTTTCGACCTGAAAGGTTCAGATGTATTTACTGGGTCGGAACAGTTCTGGCTAGTGCCTGGTAAGCAAATCTGGGAGAAGAGATCCCAGATAATATACTGCAGCATTTCTATTAGAATTGCTACCTTTCAGATGTTCCAAATAATTTTACAACATTGGCATTCAATGGGATTGGGTACAGCACTGCAAAATCACAGTTTTATGAATCGCCTAACATCCCAAATAATTACTCATTGGGTGCGTTCCAGCAGGTAGTCTTACGATCCATGTCGTCGCATTTAGTCATACTAACCAGAATATTTGAGATCACACCTGGAGAAGTGTTTGTCTCAGGAAGCACCTGGTGCTTTGGTAAAGTTACACATTCTAGCAGGTACTGAAACGTATATAAATTGCTGCCTCGTTCAGTGAGTTACGAAGTCATCAAGTGGTTACATAGTATGGAATATCCAGACTTTACACAGGATGGAACGCAAGTAATGCAGTTTGAGGGGATCGACCAGAGCGAGATGCTGCAGAGATTTTCTGACCTTGACCACATTCAGATATGAGTACGGTAGTTATTTGGGATGAATACAAGGTGATTTGTAGATTGTAATTCAACTACCTTGCTGGAACACACCAGCACCTTCAGAATTTGTCTATGCTTTCCAGATCCACAAGTGTTGTTCCAGGTTTCGCAGTTTGAACAACTCCAGGAAGTGACGTTGCAGGCTAGCTTAGTGCTGCCCCCTCTCCTTGAGTATTTCAAGTTGAAGGCTGACCGGGGTACTGCAGGCTGCCATTTGCTACTAAATTATTTCATTTAACCTTTATTTAACTAGGCAATTCAGTTAAAAACAAATTCTTCTTTACATTGATGTTCTAGGAACAGTGGGTTAACTGCCTTGTTCCGGGGCAGAATGACCTTGTCAGCTCGGGGATTCGATCTAGCAACCTTTCGGTTACTAGGCTACCTGCCGCCCCAGTACCTCTTCTGTGTGTGATTTAAAATAAAAATTGGTTCAAGGACATGCATCTGGTGTAATAGAAGCAATAATTGTTACCATGATTTAACACAAATATTGCCATTTTCCCACTCACTATAGTGGGAGATCCTGTTTTCTGCAAAAAAAATGCCTGGAGTCGGCCTTTCGTGGCTTCAATGAGAGGGGGCAGTCGTTCTCCGCTGATTCAAATAACTATTTTAGTGCTATTCGGGATCCTTGGGACAAAAGGGGTTAGTTATAATTATAAACTGGGTGTTTTGAGCCCTGAATGCTGATTGGCTGACAGCCTCGGTGTATCAGACCGTATACCACGGTATGACAAAACACTTGTTTTTACTGCTCGAATTCCATTGGTAAACAGTTTATAATGGCAATAAGGCACCTCTGGGGTTTGTGATATATGGCCAATATACCACAGTTAAGGGCTGTGTCCAGGCACTCGACGTTGATCATGCTGAGGAACAGCCCTTAGCTGTGGTATATTGGCCATGTACCACACCCCCTCGGTCCTTATTGCTTAAATATCTTTGCCTTAACCACAGTTTCAAAACCCAGAGGCGCAACATCCGGGAACGCTTGCGAAACAAGCCGACTAGGCCAGGGTGTTGGGTTTGAGAAGTCTGAGTGAAATCTAAAGGCACAACCTAGATTCGAGTCAATGTCTAATGTAGTTGAACATGTTTTTACTGCAACCTCGTGAAACTGACAAACTGACACGCTTTCATTTATACTGTGCCACTAGCACAGTCAGTGTAGTCAGCTCAGCTATCCCCATTGAGACCGTGTCTGTGCCTCGACCTAGGTTGGGCAAAACTAAACATGGCGGTGTTCGCCTTAGCAATCTCACTAGAATAAAGACCTCCTCCATTCCTGACATTATTGAAAGTGATCGTGATACCTCAAATCTCAAAATAGGGCTACTTAATGTTAGATCCCTCACTTCCAAGGCAGCTATAGTCAATTAACTAATCACTGATCATAATCTTGATGTGATTGGCCTGACTGAAACATGGCTTAAGCCTGATGAATTTACTGTGTTAAATGAGGCCTCACCTCCTGGTTACACTCGTGACCATATCCCCCCCCCGTGCATCCCGCAAAGGCGGAGGTGTTGCTAACATTTACGATAGCAAATTTCAATTTACACAAAAAAAACGACGTTTTCGTCTTTTGAGCTTCTAGTCATGAAATCTATGCAGGCTACTCAATCACTTTTTATAGCTACTGTTTACAGGCCTCCTGGGCCATATACAGCGTTCCTCACTGAGTTCCCTGAATTCCTATCGGACCTTGTAGTCATAGCAGATAATATTCTAATTTTTGGTGATTTTAATATTCACATGGAAAAGTCCACAGACCCACTCCAAAAGGCTTTCGGAGCCATCATCGACTCTGGGTTTTGTCCAACATGTCTCCAGACCTACTCACTGTCACAGTCATACTCTGGACCTAGTTTTGTCCCATGGAATAAATGTTGTGGATCTTAATGTTTTTCCTCATAATCCTGGACTATCGGACCACCATTTTATTACGTTTGCAATCGCAACAAATAATCTTCTCAGACCCCAACCAAGGAGCATCAAAAGTTGTGCTATAAATTCTCAGACGATCCAAAGATTCCTTGATGCCCTTCCAGACTCCCTCTGCCTACCCAAGGACGTCAGAGGACAAAAATCAGTTAACCACCTAACTGAGGAACTAAATTTAACCTTACGCAATACCTTAGATGCATTTGCACCCCTAAAAACTAAAAACATTTGTCATAAGAAACTAGCTCCCTGGTATACAGAAAATACCCGAGCTCTGAAGCAAGCTTCCAGAAAATTGGAATGGAAATGGCGCCACACCAAACTGGAAGTCTTCCGACTAGCTTGGAAAGACAGTACCGTGCGGTATCGAAGAGCCCTCACTACTGCTCGATCATCCTATTTTTCCAACTTAATTGAGGAAAATAAGAACAATCCGAAATGTCTTTTTGATACTGTCGCAAAGCTAACTAAAAAGCAGCATTCCCCAAGTGAGGATGGCTTTCACTTCAGCAGTAATAAATTCATGAACTTCTTTGAGGAAAAGATCATGATCATTAGAAAGCAAATTACGGACGCGTCTTTAAATCTGCGTATTCCTCCAAAGCTCAGTTGTCCTGAGTCTGCACAACTCTGCCAGGACCTAGGATCAAGAGAGACACTCAAGTGTTTTAGTACTATATCTCTTGACACAAGGATGAAAATAATCATGGCCTCTAAACCTTCAAGCTGCATACTGGACCCTATTCCAACTAAACTACTGAAAGAGCTGCTTCCTGTGCTTGGCCCTCCTATGTTAAACATAATAAACGGCTCTCTATCCACCAGATGTGTACCAAACTCATTAAAAGTGGCAGTAATAAAGCCTCTCTTGAAAAAGCCAAACCTTGACCCAGAAAATATAAAAAACTATCGGCCTATATCGAATCTTCCATTCCTCTCAAAAATTTTAGAAAAAGCTGTTGCGCAGCAACTCACTGCCTTCCTGAAGACAAACAATGTATACGAAATGCTTCAGTCTGGTTTTAGACCCCATCATAGCACTGAGACTGCACTTGTGAAGGTGGTAAATGACCTTTTAATGGCGTCAGACCGAGGCTCTGCATCTGTCCTTGTGCTCCTAGACCTTAGTGCTGCTTTTGATACCATCGATCACCACATTCTTTTGGAGAGGTTGAAAACCCAAATTGGTCTACACGTACAAGTTCTGGCCTAGTTTAGATCTTATCTGTCGGAAAGATATCAGTTTGTCTCTGTGAATGGTTTGTCCTCTGACAAATCAACTGTACATTTCGGTGTTCCTCAAGGTTCCGTTTTAGGACCACTATTGTTTTCACTATATATTTTACCTCTTGGGGATGTCATTCGAAAACATAATGTTAAATTTCACTGCTATGCGGATGACACACAGCTGTACATTTCAATGAAACATGGTGAAGCCCCAAAACTGCCCTCGCTAGAAGCCTGTGTTTCAGACAAACTTTCTACTTTTAAACTTGGACAAAACAGAGATGCTTGTTCTAGGTCCCAAGAAACAAAGAGATCTTCTGTTGAATCTGACAATTAATCTTGATGGTTGTACAGTCCTCTCAAATAAAACTGAAGGACCCCGGCGTTACTCTGGACCCTGATTTCTCTTTTGACGAACATATCAAGACTGTTTCAAGGACAGCTTTTTTCCATCTACGTAACATTGCAATAATCAGAAACTTTCTGTCCAAAAATGATGCAGAAAAATGAATCCATGCTTTTGTTACTTCTAGGTTAGACTACTGCAATGCTCTACTTTCCGGCTACCCGGATAAAGCACTAAATAAACTTCAGTTAGTGCTAAATACGGCTGCTAGAATCCTGACTAGAACCAAAAATGTGTATTATATTACTCCAGTGCCAATCTCCCTACACTGGCTTCCTGTTAAGGCAAGGGCTGATTTCAAGGTTTTACTGCTAACCTACAAAGCATTACATGGGCTTGCTCCTACCTATCTTTCCGATTTGGTCCTGCCGTACATACCTACACGTACGCTATGGTCACAAGACGCAGGCCTCCTAATTGTCCCTAGAATTTCTAAGCAAACAGCTGGAGGCAGGGCTTTCTCCTATAGAGCTCCATTTTTATGGAATGGTCTGCCTACCCATGTGAGAGACGCAGACTCGGTCTCAACCTTTAAGTCTTTACTGAAGACCCATCTCTTCAGTAAGTCATGTGATTGAGTGTAGTCTGACCCAGGAGTCTGAAGGTGAACTGTAAGGCTCTGGAGCAACGAACCGCCCTTGCTGTCTCTGCCTGGCCGGTTCCACTCTCTCCACTGGGATTCTCTGCCTCTAACCCTATTACAGGGGCTGAGTCACTGGCTTACTGGTGCTCTTCCATGCCGTCCCTAGGAGGGGTGCGTCACTTGACTGGGTTGAGTCACTGACGTGATCTTCCTGTCTGGGTTGGTGCCCCCCCTTGGGTTGTGCCGTGGCGGAGATCTTTGTGGGCTATACTCAGCCTTGTCTCAGGATGGTAAGTTGGTGGTTGAAGATATCCCTCAAATGGTGTGGGGGCTGTGCTTTGGCAAAGTGGGCAGGGTTATATCCTGCCTGTTTGGCTCTGTCCGGGGGTATCATCGGATGGGGCCACAGTGTCTCCTAACCACTCCTGTCTCAGCCTCCAGTATTTATGCTGCAGTAGTTTGTGTCGTGGGGCTAGGGTCAGTCTGTTATATCTGGAGTACTTCTCCTGTCTTATCCGGTGTCCTGTGTGAATTGAAGTATGCTCTCTCTAGTTCTCTAATTTCTTTCTCTCTCTCGGAGGACCTGAGCCCTAGTAACATGCCTCAGGACTACCTGGCATGATGACTCCTTGCTGTCCCCAGTTCACCTGGCCGTGCTGCTGCTCCAGTTTCAACTGTTCTGCCTGCGGCTATGGAACCCTGACCTGTTCACCGGACGTGCTACCTGTCCCAGACCTGCTGTTTTCAACTCTCTAGAGACAGCAGGAGCGGTAGAGATACACTTAATGATCGGCTATGAAAAGCCAACTGACATTTACTCCTGAGGTGCTGACTTGTTACACCCTCGACAACTACTGTGATTATTATTATTTGACCATGCTGGTCATTAATGAACATTTGAACATCTTGGTCATGTTCTGTTATAATCTCCACCCGGCACAGCCAGAAGAGGACTGGCCATCCCTCATAGCCTGGTTCCTCTCTAGGTTTCTTCCTAGGTTCTGGCCTTTCTAGGGAGTTTTTCCTAGCCACCGTGCTTCTACACCTGCATTGCTTGATGTTTGTGGTTTTAGGCTGGGTTTCTGTACAGCACTTTGAGATATCAGCTGATGTAAGAAGGGCTATATAAATACATTTGATTTGATAGTGAAGGAGTAACTTTGACGGTGTGCACATGCACAGTTCGGCACGAGATGACCCGTTGATGTGTTTCTACCCTTGAGTTTAGCTAACCAACGTCGCCATGACATTGACTAATAATAAAGCGTCAGCATGCGTCATTCATTTCTAACCAACAAGTTTGATTACATACTCCCTTAAATGACCTTCACTTGAAATACAAGATAAAAGCTGCAATAGTATTGTTTGTCAATTTCGAGACGCCGTAGCTCGTATGCGCTTCCTCAAAATAGTCAGAATTAACGCAAAATAACTCAAGAAATCTATCATGGATTTTTACATTTTTGCCAAGGGGATCTAATAGTCTAAATTTACATGAGGACGAGTCCTTTCGTTAAATGACAATGGGCACTTCATGGAAGAATCCCTCTAGTGTTGACCAATCGCAGACGTGGGGACGTAGACTTCGGCTACCGACGTCGGCTTTTCTCAAACATTTTGTGTGCCCCAACAGCCGAAAAAACACTTTCTGTAGTCCAAAACGAACAAAAACGTCATAATGTTGTCATTATATATGCACGAACTGTTTCGTCTGGGAAGCATGCAGATCTTCATACTGTACTCCGTGGTGAAATAAGTACCCAATTGTCATACAAGAGTAGAAGTAAAGATACCTTAATAGAATATGACTCAAGTGAAAGTCACCCAGTAAAATAATACTTATTTTGAGTTAAAGTCAAAGTATTTGGTTTTAAATATACCTAAGTATCAAAAGTAATTGTAATTGATCAAATGTACTTTTTTTAAATATCAAAAGTATAAATCATTTCAAATTCCTTATTATGCAAACCAGATGGCACAATTTATTTGTATTGCTCCTGAGTGGTGCAGCGGTCTAAGGCACTGCATCTCAGTGCAAGTGGCGTCACTATAGTACCTAGTTCGAATCTAGGCTGTGTCACATTCGGCCGTGATTGGGAGTCCCATAGGGCGGCGCACAATTGGCCCAGCGTCGGTGGGGTAGGCCGTCATTGTAAATAAGATTTGGTTCTTAACTGACTTGCCTAGTTAAATAAAGGTTAAAGAAAAAAATTGATAGCCAGGGGCACACTCCAAACACAATTTACAAAGGAAGCATTTGTGTTTAGGTTGTCCACCAGATCAGAGGCAGCACAGATGACCAGTGATGTTCTCTTGATAAGTGTGTGAGTTGGTCCATTTTCTGTCCTGCTAAGCATTCAAAATGTAGTACTTTTGGGTGTCAGGGGAAAAATGTGTGGAGTATTTTCTTTCGGAATGTAGTGGAGTAAAAGTTGTCAAAAATATAAATGGTAAAATACAGATACCCCCCCAAAAACTACTTAAGTAGTACTTTAAGGTATTTTTACTTAGGTACTTTACAGTACTGACTGTACTGGCTTGCCCTTACCAAGGAAGAATGACTGCCCCCTCCCATTGAAGCCACTGAAGTTCAAGGGTGGTACTGTAGGCATTGTTAGAAGAAAACATGATTCCCCATTTTATAGTGAATAGAAAAATGGAAATCTTCGTGGTCAATATTTGTGTAAATAAAACATTTTTCGATGACAATCATGGACCAATAATACCCTCTAATCGCACACAGAAGAAGTAATAAGGATAATTTAGTTGCTAATGGAATCCTGCAGTACTCCGGTCGGGCTTCAACTTTAGTTACTCAATGAGAGGGAGCAGCACTGAGCTAGCCTGCAAAGTCACTTCCTGGGGTAGCTCAAACTAGGCATGATATATGCTGCGTTCAAAACAACTGGGAACTCTGAAATTTCAGACTAAAGTGCGTTCAAAACAACTCGGAAATTTCTGACTTCAGTACTTTCAAGACAAACAAAAATGAGTTCCGACTGAGGAAATCGTTTTCAACGGTCATCCAACTCGGGAACTCGAGCCTCTTTCCGACTTGAAGACCATTGACGTCATGATTTGACCTCGTATATTTCAGAGTTCCTAGTTGTCTTGAACGCACCATGTCATCTCTGAGACAATCTTCACAGATTCATGTGTTAATTGTCCTAACCTGCTACACTAATTCTCTTAACTAATGTAGCAGGTTATCTTAACCTGCTATGTAAACATTAAGCTGACTCACAGTGCACCTGGCAATGGCCGGTCTAACCAATAATGGAGCGCTGATGTCACTACAGACACCTGTCGCTGTTGATCCACCAACTGATGTTGGGGCTCACGAGTGGTGCAGCGGTCTAAGGCATTGTATCGCCGTGATAGAGGCGTCACTACCGACCCTGGTTCAATTCCGGGCTGTATCACAACCGGCCGTGATCGGGAGTCCTAGAGGGCGGCGCACAAATGGCCCAGCGTCTTCCGGGTTAGGGGAGAGGTTTGGTAGGCCGTCATTGTAAATAAGAATTTGTTTCTTAACTGACCTGCCTGGTTAAATACATTTTAAAAAATGTACACCCATAGCTGTTGATCCCGATTCACCCACTTATTTTGCAAGCCCACTTTCAGACAAACTCCCAAGTATGCAGTTACCCATACTTGTTTTAACCGACTTAATTTGGCTTCAATGCCTATTGAGTCTTCACATAGGAATGAACGGTGTCACGAGGTCGATGGCTTTGTCCAGTCATTTACCCGAACCTTAACCCCTAACCATAACCCTTACCTTAACAGTTTTGTAAATGTTATGTTCAATGGGGTGACGTCATAGTTGGACGTCCCAAGGATTCTACATAGCAAGAACCAACAAAGAACACACCCAACGTGACACCACACCCACGAGGTTGCTACGTGTACGTTCAAGGGGGAGGGGCACGTAAGTTAAAAAAAAAAAAAAACGAAGGAAAGAAGAGCGAAGCAATTTTTATTTCAACATCTTTATAGAAAGTCTAAAGGTAAGAATATAAACAATTGTTCATGGTTAGTCCCTGCAAAAAGCGTTCTACAGTAGACCTCTTGCAAAAATGCATGCGCCGTTTTCTTATTTACCAATGCAACTTCGGTGCATTTACCATCAGCTCTATGCAGCGCCATTACGGTGTGGGGTGGCCTAAATCAATGGACAAAATGGCCATATTTGAATTTTTACTGGAAGACGTGCATCTTCACCGATATTAATTTTTGATAACTATTTACACGCCCCCACCATTCCAAAACATTATAGAAAAGTGCACACTCCTTGTGGTTTTATCGATGTTTGACGATAATGTACTTTGCAAAGAGCAGTATCTTGCATTTGATGTATGAGGCCATGATTGACGTTTCTTCGCACATACAGAAGCAGTGGGTGACTGCATGACGTTACCATTGGGTGATGCTAAGTTGCTTTAGATCCAATAACTTTATTGTGATCGGTAATGCATAATTTATCTGTCAGTACTGAGGAAATGTTTATATTTATAATTTTGCATCTCTATGGTCAACAGTTTGGAGTCATGCCTATACGTCGTGCAGCTGGGACTCCACCCCAGGAGACACCCCCCTCGGCAGCACCAGATGGAGGTGAGTTCAAGACCCTCGTCATGAACAGGAACTATGCTTTGGGATTCAGATTGGTACCCAGCATTGACAGGCTATGAGTGAATAGTCACCACTTCACAGGACCTGATTGGAATTCTGTTGAATCTAGGTCTTGCCCCCTATTAGTGGTTATTTTAGGAAAGCGTGGAATCAGACATTGTTCAGAGTTCTTGTTGTTGAGTGGCATGTAAATAAAGTTTTACATCTACTTGCTGAATTTACATATTCACTCTTGCTTCCTCCTTCCACATTTCTCTTCAGAACCTGATGCCAGCTCTGAGGAATCTGCCTCTGTTGAGGAGGAGCAGGAGGTAGCACCCGCAGCCCCAGTAGCCAAGAAGGGGGAGGGTCAAGGAGAAGGTGAGGGCACAGGTGAACGAGACCCAAAAGAGAATGGTGAGAAACCTGATGAATCGACTGGAAAGAAGACTGAGGAGAAGAAGGCTGAGGGGGAAGAGGCTGAGAAGGAGTGAGTTGCTTGTGCTCAAACCCTGCAAATGTTGCATTCATATCTATTTCGCTAAATGTTTAATTGAAAAATTTTGTGCTTGCTGTCTCTGCAGAGAGAAAGATGGAGTGAAAGAGAAAGTCAAGAAGCCCATTAAAAGGACCATTCCTGCCTGGGCCACCATGTCTGCCAGCAAACGTGCAACGCTCACTAATAAGAGCACCTCCACCATGCAACCGCCTAGGATGGACGACATACTCATTGAGGCTATTGAGGTCTGTACACAACACACTTATTACTAGGGATGCACAATATATCTGTGAACATATCGGAATAGGCCCATATTAGCTAAAAATGCCAACATCGGTATCGGCCCGATGTCTAGTTTAACGCCGATGTTAAAAAGCGGTGTCAAAGCTACCGTGCATACCTATATTACGTAGGTGCATGACGTAATGACGCCACGTAAAATGTTGCGCTACACGTGCAACACAGCATTCCTAACCTAGCCCACAATGTCTGCTGTGTGGATCGAGCAGGCAACAAGCCAAGCAGTCATTTGAAAGAGTAAGAACATTTCAGCGAGACAACTCAAAGGCGAAATCCATTAAAGCCAAGATAATGGAATTCATAGTCCTTGACAATCAATCGTTCTCTGTCATGGGTGATGTTGGCTTTCGCCAACTGGTCAAGGTACACACTACCAAGTGCGCTATTTTTCAGATGTTGGCCTTCCGGAGTTACACAGTAATAGCATCACTGCTATCAACTTCACGAAATACATACTATGGAACGCCATTTGGGTCTTTGTCTGTCAAAAACGATACAGTAGCACTGTCAAAGCTGTACAAAAAAGTCTGCAAACACCGGCCACAAACAATGTGTTGACAATACCGCGTTGGTAATAAAGCATCATTTGTTCGACCGCAACTTCTGGGGTAGCTAGCTTTAGCTTGGTACCTAGCTAGCACCAATACAACCAGTCTGAAAACAATGACCAGTGGAAACTGCAGTCATATTCATTATTCTTAGCAATGATTTAGGAATCCTTGTGAGTAGTGTATTAGCTAGGTTGCCACTTGTTGTTCGCCTATTGAAATTGAACTTCAATTCATGAAACTAAAGAGCTAGCCAGCTACTTAACCCTGTTGCCCAAAGCTAATGTTATAAGCAGCCAGCTAGCTTCATCTGGCTAGTGAGGCTCGACCTCACCGGGTTATGTTTTGTGAAGCTAGCCACAATAAGGATTAGGCACAATGGTGGAATTTGCAGTTTGCCTTCAAAATAAAAGTATGTCATTGACAGTGATGCAAATTAATACAAATAGTAGAATTATGCTATACCTTTATTTTGAAGGCTAACCGCAAAGTCCACTTGTGGCTAGCTTCACATAGATGGGTCGGACCACCATTAACTTCTAGTTCCTCCCAATCCCGGATCCGGGAGCACCTCCCACAGTAAAAAAGCTGACTAGCATAGCCTAGCATAGCGTCACAAGTAAATACTAGCATCTAAATATCATTAAATCACAAGTCCAAGACACCAGATGAAAGATACAGATCTTGTGAATCCAGCCATCATTTCTGATTTTTAAAATGTTTTACAGGGAAGACACAATATGTAAATCTATTAGCTAACCACGATAGCAAAAGACAACTTTTTTTTCTCCACCATTTTTCCCCTGCATGGGCAGCTATCACAATTTCGACTAAATAAAGATATATATATATAGCCACTAACCAAGAAACAACTTCATAAGATGACAGTCTGATAACATATTTATGGTATAGCATATGTTTTTTTAGAAAAATGTGCATATTTCAGGTATAAATCACAGTTCTACATTGCAGCTGCAATCTGAAATAGCGTTGGAAGCAGCCGGAATAATTACAGAGACCGACGTCAATTACCAAAATACTCATCCTAAAACATTTCTGAAAAATACACAGCATACAGCAAATGAAAGACCAACATCTTGTGAATCCAGCCATCATTTCTGATTTTTTAAATGTTTTACAGGGAAGACACAATATGTAAATCTATTAGCTAACCACGTTAGCAAAAGACACCACTTTTTTACTCCACCACTTTTTTACTCCATCAGTAGCTATCACTAATTCGACTAAATAAAGATATATATAGCCACTAACCAAGAAACAACTTCATAAGATGACAGTCTGATAACATATTTATGGTATAGCATATGTTTTTTTAGAAAAATGTGCATTTTTCAGGTATAAATCATAGTTTACCATTGCAGCCACTATCACAAAACTCACCAAAGCGACTAGAATAACTACAGAGAGCAACGTGTATTACCTAATTACTCATCATAAAACATTTCTTAAAAATACACAGCGTACAGCAATTGAAAGACACAGATCTTGTGAATCCAGACAATATTTCAGATTTTTAAAATGTTTTACAGCGAAAACACAATATATCGTTATATTAGCATACCACATGAGCTAACATCACCCCAGCATTGATTCAAGGCAAAAAGCGCGATAACGTTATCACCACCAAAATATATAAATTTTTTCACTAACCTTCTCAGAATTCTTCAGATGACAGTCCTGTAACATCATATTACACAATGCATATAGAGTTTGTTCGAAAATGTGCATATTTAGCATCACAAATCGTGGTTATGCAATGTAATCTGTCAAAACATGGCATGCATTCTGGCCGGCGCCATCTTGGAAAGGCACCTAAGTTTACGATTATTTATCGATTAGATTGACAAAAAAAATACAGGTTGGACAGCTAATGAAAGATGCATTAGTTATTAATGCAACCGCTGAGTTAGATTTTTAAAATTAACGTTACTAGACATACAGTGTGCGTTACAGCCAGACTAGTGCCGCAACAATGGCCGACAACTGCGTTTAAATTTTTCCACATAAATACGGAATAAAATCATAAATAGCTCTTACTTTTGGACGAGCTTCCATCAGTATCTTGGGCAAGGTGTCCTTTGTCCAAAATAATCGTTGCTTTGTTGTAAAACGTCCTCTTCAACTTCGGAACTAGCAGCTAACAATAGCTACGTGGCACACACATGTCCAAATCCTCAAAGCGCAATACTACGAAAATTCCGAAAATAGCAATATACTCGCATAAACGGATATAAATCGGTTTAAAATAACTTCGTTATGATGTTTCTAACACCTATATCGAATTAAATCACAGACGGATATATCTTAGCCCGATAACGAGAGCTTTTGAGCATGCCATTCTGATGTCCTCTCTTGCGCCTTGACGAGCGTCCAAAAGAACGTACATGTCACTCCATGGCGTTTTATAAACTCTGAGAAATACGTAGAGACTCCATTCCACTTCTCATTGGTTACTGACATCCAGGGAAAGGCGGGTGCAGTTCATTTCGATCCATAGGGCACACACAGAGCTTTAAACTGATCTGAGAACAGAGACTATTTTTCTGACCTTCGCATGTCCTGTCATGATTTTCGCTGTAGAAAGAGTTCTGGTTCACCCACAGACATAATTCAAACGGTTTTAGAAACTAGAGATTGTTTTCTATCCAATAGTAATAATAATATGCATATTGTACGAGCAAGAATTGAGTATGAGGCAGTTTAATTTGGAGACGATATTTTCCAAAGTGGAAACAGCACCCCCTGTATTGAGAAAAGGTTAATCAAATAAGAACTGTCTTATAAATGTAGGGTTATTTTAGAAAATATCAGTATCGGCCAAAAATGTCATATCGGTGCATCACTACTTATTATGTTGTTATCCCTTACTCCCCACGAATGCTGCACCTGCAACTTATCATATTTCCTCTCTGCAGTCCTGCAAGGAGAAGACTGGGGCCTCAGCCCATTCTGTCATGAAGTACATTGTGAAGAAATACCCTAACCTGGAGTTGGACAAGAGGAAATTTCTTCTCAAGAAGGCTCTCAAGAGGCAGCTGGAGAAGGGCACCATCAAACAGGTGAGAAGTCCTTATCCCTGACCACAGCTGACAGTGAATGAACATGAATTGCAAATGTTAGGTGGCAGCCTATCCTAGTGTTTGACCTGTGTTGTGGTGCCCTATACCCTGTGCGTCTGGTGCTTTATTGGCCTGCATACTCATGTTCCTTTACCTCCTATTCACTCTCACAGCTGAAGGGTAAAGGCCTTTCTGGAAGCTTTACCATTGGGAAGCAGCCCCCTAATAAATCCACTGCTAAAGGGGTAGGTATTTTCAGTCACCTATCTACGAACTTAAACAATAGCAATGTACCATTATGTGATTGTCCCATTTGGCTTTTAGCAGACATAATATGAATAAAATATACGGTGCATACCTATATAATGTAGGTACATATGCCATTTAGCAGACACTTTTATCCAAAGCGACTCAGTCATGCTTGCATACATTTTTTGTATGGGTGGTCCCGGAAACCGAACCAACTATCCTGGCGTTGCAAGTGCCATGCTCTACCAACTGAGTTTGACTGTGATTCTGATGGTTTGGTGCTAGAAGCCGATGGCAGTAGCTCCTGGGTTGAAGGCAGAGACCCTTGGGGATGCTCTGCCCCTGATCATCACACGGCTATGTGAGCCCAAAGAGGCGTCTTACATTCTGATCAAGAAATATGTGGAGCAGCACTTCCCTCAACTCAACGTGGAGCATCGGTAAATACCTTTTTATTGTCATATTTGATTGGGAATGGGTTCAGTGATCGGGTCCTGTTATTCTCTGAGTACGTAAACACATGCTAACTTGACGTTGTGCCTGACATGGTAATGCAAACTTCTGCGCAACCCAAATCTACAGTATGTTTAATGCAGTCTGAAAATAAGGAACCCACTACCTTTTGAACTGTGGGATGTCCATCAAAGTTTTGTAGATTGGTGTGGGTTAAAATAGGGTTCTCAATGCAGTCACCGATTCATTCCTAGGCCGGATATCCTAAAGAGTGGCCTGGTGAGAGCTGTGGACAAGGGTCAACTGGAGCAGATCACTGGAAAAGGTGCCTCTGGAACATTCCAGGTTAGTCTTGTACTAAAGGAATGCACAATTCAGTCTACTCCATAAAGGCCTTTGGCATCTATAATGTTAGATCTTTGCTCTGAGGTGTTTCTCTCAGACTCTCTCTTACCCTCTCACAGCTGAAGCGGGAAGGGGGCAAGTTCCTGCTTAAAGGTGGGCCCCTGGAGGACGCTATCATGACAGCCATCGTGGCCATGAACGAACCCAAGACTTGCAGCACCACCACACTCCGCAAATTCCTTTTAGAGACAAACAAGGACAGCATGGAGTACCGTGTGGGTAAGACCCGTTCCCTTACTCTCCTAACTGAAACACTGCTTTGACAATGTGTGAATACCTACCTGAAACTGCAGGAGCTCTCTCATTAGCTGGGTTGAATCAGAGATGTTAAGATTCTTTATTGACACTGGGCACTTCTCTTCCCTCAGTGAACAGCCTGAAGAGGACACTGCAGAAGTGTAAAATGATGGGCTGGATGGAGCAGATCACTGGGAATGGGCTAAATGGGACCTACCAGCTCTGCTACCCTTACCACCCCAGGTAGAACTCCACTCTAGGAAGATTACACTGAAGTTCATTGCTGCCCTCTGTACATAATTGCACAAATGTGTGCTATACCAGGAGCAGTATTCTCTGTTTAGAAAGATGCTGACTACACTACTAATCATGTCACATTTCATTCATGTTTACTGAACCTCTGATGTACTGAATATTTCAACAGTCTGGTAGTAATAACAGAAATGCCCGCACTCTTGCAATACCTTTTATTTATTTTTTGGGGCTCAGATTAGACATCAGATTTTCTTTTCTTATTCCACAGCCCAGCCATTCTGTTCCCAGAAAAACAGAAAGTGAAAGAGGAGAAAACGGCAGAGAAGGCTAAACGCAGAAAGATGGTTGACTCGTCTGATGAGGAGGACTCTGATGAGGAGGAAGAGGAGTCGTCTGAGGAGGATGAGGAGTCAGATGATGAACCCCCTCCTAAGAGGTGAGTCCAAGGTCAAATTGCTGAAATTCAATGAAAATAGTGGGGTTTCAAATGGTTCACTGCTAACAGTGTATTTGTTCAATACGATCCTTAGGAAAGCTGTGAAGCGGCCACCACCTAAAGCACGTCGCCCTCCCCCCAGCAAGAAGTCACAGCCGGCAAGTCAGTCAAGGGCTAAGGGCAAGAAAAGAGCTGCCCCTGCTAAGAGATCTGCACCCCCAGTCAAGAAACCAGCACCCCAAGCTAAGAAAGCAGCACCACCAGCCAAGAAGTCTGTTCCCCCAGCGAGGAAACCAGTGCCACCAACAAACAAACCAGTGCCCCCGGTTAAGAAACCTGCAGCTGCCAGTAAAGCTGTAGCCTCAAAGAAGACACCCCCACCAGCTAAGGCGGCACCCACACCAGTCAAGAAAGCTGCTCCAGCGAGCAAGCCCAAAACGCCCATTGTCAAAAAGCTGACAAGCAGAGCATCAAAGCGCCCAGCGCCCAAAAAGTCACCACCTGCGAAGAAGGAAGCAGCCAAATCTGCAGTGAAGGCCAAGCCAGCAGCCCGCAAGTCCCTGAGGGAGAGGAAGTGAGCTCACTATTGCCCAGCAGTGGAAGTTTAACTGTAGCTCTGAAGGCTGCAGTGCTCTGCCTCTAGCCATGCTCTCTTTCGCATCATTGTTTTCCCTCTGTTTGGGGCTCTAGAATTCTTCTCTGTAGGATAGGGAGGTGACAGTTATCAGTTCATGTCAATTTACTGTACTTTGAACTGTTACATTTCTGTGAACCCAACTTCTAAACACTATTGTGTAGAAAGTCCTCTTCAAAAACTGTAAAATTGCATAGGTATTGAATTGTGAAATTTCACAATTTCCCTCACACACTTGTGTATATGCAGAGATCTAACATAAAATCAAAGTGACTTGTCTTTTCATTTTAACATTTCATCCCAATCCACTTTCCCATGTTTTAGCTTGACACATTCCTTGTATAAAAATATAGAATTCTCTACATTTAATCTGGAGTAAATTTTCAAATCTTAAAGAATATTGAGATTTATGTAAGTGAATTTGAGAGCATGAGAGCCAACTTTTCATGTAATGAATTATGTTATTTAAATTAACGTTCCTTGATCAGTTGCAGGGCCCATGGTTAAAATACTTAATTTGATTGGAGACTGACATCAGGAAGCAATTTGTCATTGTCGTATTCAGTACTACTGCATAGTATTAGGGAAATATTTTTTTAAAGTTCGTAACTAATCAAAGTTCATTTTATCATATAAAGCTAAAAAAAAATACAAAATCATCTACATTCTGTGTAATAGTGCAAGATTTGAAGAAACTTCATTTTGAAGGTGTGGCTCATGCATACCCTGCATGCGTGAACTCTTTATGTTATGCTTTTTTCCAAGTCGTTATTAAAATGGCTATTTGTACTAAATTCCTTGTTATTCATTCTGTCATGATCTTAAGGAAGGGTACAAACACCAAATACAGCGTCTACTGGTGGATCATAAATTGGAGCAAATGTATACATTGTAGGGTAGTGGCTACAAACTACAAATCAGTAGATGTCAATTTGATTCACTCAAAGTGCTGGATGTTTCAGTTGTGGGTTATTGAAATAGATACACCTAATTTTGCAATTTCAGTTTGCAAATTAGGCCATATCCATATATCCAGACCGCTTATGAATCATTTTGGTGAATGAAGATATTCAAAACATTGTTTACTTATCATGCAAATTGAAACATGTTGATGAACGAGGGGGAAATGAGATGAGAATAACAATTCAGGAACGATGGGTTACCACAGGCCAGGGATACTACCTAGCCGACTAAACGCAACTCCACGATTTGTGTGTATAATCGGCTAGGGTACTACTGAACCAGTAGCTGCAGGTACCCTTGGGTTTGAGGAGTACTACTTAAAATATACTAATTCTCAATGAGTGTACTTTGGGGGGGAATAGTCGACATTGTCATGGAAAGGCTAGAGAAAAGGTTTTCTCCCAAGGGAAATAAACAAAGTTTTTCATGTGTGTCAAAAATGGTCCTCCAGCCAATTTGACACAGCTGTGGGAAGCATCCCTATGGACACTTTCGACTCCTTGTAGAGTCCTACCCTGACGAATTGAGGCTGTTCTCGGGGCAAGGGGGGGTGCAACTCCATATTAGGAAGGTGTCCTTAATGTTTTGTACATTCAGTGTACACTGTCTCGAAAGAGCCATGTTTCTAGTCACGCCCAAACACACCAGTGAATGGCCAACCCTTTTCTGAATTGAGTTGGGAAATATGCTGCCCTGTGGGCTTCAGGGACCGTGTACGTTTTGTTATCAAAACTGAGAATGGGAAAACTGAATTTGAAAATCAGAAATCAACTTGTTTTCTCATTTATTGTTTAAGAATTTGGCATGGAATAACGGAAAACAAATCAAATATATTACATTTTTTGTTTCTCGTTTTGTTCTTACCCAGAAGTACAGCCCTGCATAGAATATTCAGGATCTTAGTGGGGCGTTTACAGCCTATCTTGGCAGTGTAACGGATGTGAAATGGCTAGCTAGTTAGCGGTGGTCTGCGCTAATAGCGTTTCAATCGGTTACGTCACTCGCTTTGAGACCCTGAAGTAGTGGTTCCCCTTGCTCTGCATGGTCCGCCGCTTTTGTGGAGCGATGGGTAACGATGCTTCGTGGGTGTCAGTTGTTGATGTGTGCAGAGGGTCCCTGGTTCGCACCCGTGCCGGGGCGAGGGGACGGTCTAAAGTTATACTGTTACAGCAGCACAAAGAAAGGATTAGACAGTGTGACAGGAAGATTTTTTTTTTAAATACTCATGGTAGCTAAGATGATTAACTTATTAAGTTAGCATGCAAATAGAACAAACTCAACTGAATAAAGTTGACTTGCAGTAGCTAGCACTAGCTGACGAGCACTAGCTGCTAGCACGACAAAGTAATATGACATCTATTTTTGTCTTAGCTTGGAACTTGTAAAATATTCCTTTTTAATTTATTTTTGGATCATGTATATAATGCAGCAATTACATTCACTTGTATTACTTATCAAGAGATGGTAGGGGAGAGTTTTTTTCTCTCAATCAAACCCATCTCCCACCACAACAACCACATCCCTCCATACAAGTGCCATCTGTCAACTTTCAGTAAAAACCACACTTGAAGCAAATGTAAACATTGAATTAAACCAATGTAGTCAAAGGGCAGTTGAACAAGAGTGAGCAAAGTTTAGTATAAGGGGGATAATGTAGTTGATTTGGCAGACTGACAGCATGGGATTGGTGCCAACAGCAAAACAACTTCTAATGTATCTGGGAGAGAGAGTGAGAGATTTATTACAAATGTGTAAAACAAAAAAAACTGATACCTTATTTACATAAGTATTCAGAACATTTGCTATGAGACTCGAAATTGAGCTCATTTGCATCCTGTTTCCATTGATCATCCTTGAGATGTTTCTACAACTTGACTGGAGTCCACCTGTAGTAAATTCAATTGATTGGACATGATTTGGAAAGGCAAACACCTGTCTATATAAGGTCCCACAGTTGACAGTGCATGTCAGAGCAAAAACCAAGCCATGAGGTCAAAGGAATTGGCCGTAGAGCCCTGAGACAGGATTGTGCAGAGGCACAGACCTGGGGAAGGGTACAAAAAAATGTCTGCAGCATTGAAGGTCTCCAAGAACACGGTGGCCTCCATCATTCTTAAATGAAAGAAGTTTGGAACCACCAAGACTCTTCCTAGAGCTGGCCGCCTGGCCAAACTGTGCGATCGGGGGAGAAGGGCCTTGGTCAGGGAGGTGACTAATTAACCGATAGTCACACTGACAGAACTCCAGAGTTCCTCTGTGGAGATGGGAGAACCTTCCAGAACAACAACTAACTCTGCAGCACTCCACCAATCAGGCCTTTATGGTAGAGTGGCTAGACGGAAGCCACTCCTCAGTAAAAGGCACATGACAGCCCGCTTGGAGTTTGCCAAAAGGCACCTAAAGGACTCTCAGATCATGAGAAACACGATTCTCTGGTCTTATGAAACCAAGATTGAACTCTGGCCTGAATGTATTTTTTATTTTTACCTTCATTTAACTAGGCAAGTCAGTTAAGAACAAATTCTTATTTTCAATGACGGCCTACGAACAGTGGGTAAACTGCCTTGTTCAGGGGCAGAACAACAGATTTGTACCTTGTCAGCCCGGGGATTCGAATTTGCAACCTTTTGGTTACTAGCCCAACGCTCCAACCCCTAGGCTGCTGCCAAGCGTCACGTCTGGAGGAAACCTGGCACCATCCCTATGGTGAAGCATGGTGGTGGCAGCATCATGCTGTGGTGATGTTGTTTAGCGGCAGGGACTGGGAGACTAATCAGGATCGAGGGAAAGATGGACGGAGAAAAGCACAAAGAGAAGCTTGACGAAAACCTGCTCCAACGCACTAAGGACCTCAGACTGGGGCGAAGGTTCACCTTCCAACAGGAAAGCGACCCTAAGCACACAGCAAAGACAAAGGAGGAGTGACTTTGGACAAGTCTCTGAATGTCCTTGAGTGGCTCAGCCAGAGCCCGGATTTGAACCCAATCAAACATCTCTGGAGAGACCTGAAAATAGCTGTGCAGTGACACTCCCCATCCAACCTGACAGAGCTTGAGAGGATCTTCAGAGAAGAATGGGAGAAACTCCCCAAATACAGGTGTGCCAGGCTTGTAGCGTCATACGCAAGAAGCCTAGAGGCTGTAATTGCTGCCAAAGGTGCTTCAACCAAGTACTGAGTAAAGGGTCTGAATGCTTAAGTGAATGTGTTATTTCAGTTTTTTTTATTTTATATTATTGGCAAAAATGTCTAAACCTGTTTTTGCTTTGTCATTATGGGGTATTGTGTGTAGTCTGCTAAATGACTTAAATGTAAATGTAAATGTAATTGATGAGGGGGGAAAAAACGACTTAAACCATTTCAGAATAAGGCTGTACCGTAACATTTTGAAAAAGTCAAGGAGTCTGAATACTTTCTGAATGCACTGTAACTAGACTTACAGTCATGGGGCCAGGATTATTGCTTCTCATCAGGGTGTTGTAGGAGACGGTAGTGCAGGACCTTGAGCGTATCATGTCCACTGGATAGGGCAGAGTGACCAAACTTTGTGTGTGTGAGAGAGAGAGAGGAGATGGAGAGAGTTTGTGTGGAGGGTGGGGGGGATCAGTAACCAGGTTATATTACACTGGTTCAATATCACTGATCACCCCCCCCCACACACACACACACACACACACAGGGGGTATGTACAGATGTAGGATCTTAATTTGATCATTTTCTCACAGCAGAAAAATATTTTTTAATTAGGGCAAATCAACTCTGACATTTTAAAGTGGAAATTACAAACTTTAGAAGCCTTTTTTAAACCTTGAATACACTACAAGTTTGCCTTTCCAGGAAATTTCCTGCAACAGGGTGATCAAATTAAGAGCTTATGCCTGTATACATTCAAAGAAGTAGGCCAATTGTCGCAGCAATAGTCGTGTTCACAACTGAAGTGTATAGCGTAAGTCTGCCTTTCAGTAAGCAGGAAATGTTGGTAGGGGTATACTTCAAATAAAATTGCTTATTTGAACTTACTGTATTGGCTGATGTAAGTACATTAAGTTGATGATGATGATCTGCTCAAATGCCATACTGTGCCCTTCTCCTGCAGGAATATCCAGATATCACAGACAGACACACATACACACACCCTCACATTGAATATAGCTTAATTGGATATTGTTGTATATGTAAGCAATAGCTAAGTTAGCTATGCAAAGTGCCAGATAGGTAACCATTTACAGTAACTTCTGTTCATTATTACTCAGTCAATAAATACCATCAGCAGACAGAAGATTACATTTAACATTTACATTTAAGTCATTTAGCAGACGCTCTTATCCAGAGCGACTTACAAATTGGAAAGTTCATACATATTCATCCTGGTCCCCCCGTGGGGAATGAACCCACAACCCTGGCGTTGCAAGCGCCATGCTCTACCAACTGAGCCACACGGGACCAGATCTAGCTAGGTTAGCAACAGAAAGTAATGTAGAAATCTGACCATTCTGCAGCAGGTATCTCTGACCGGGCAGCTTAATCTTGTAGCACGTTGAACGACTAACTTACTTCCACTAGCTAGCATGACAATAGCCAGTAACCAGAAAGGCCTAGCTATCCAGCCTGCTAGCTAGTCAGTAGCCAGCTAGTAGTGCAAGCCAACTTTGTTCAGTTGTTGTTGAGTTTGTTCTATTGGAATGTTAAGTTGTGCATGAGTATTTTTCTCTTCCTGTCACACACAGTTTAATCCTTTCTTTGTGATTCCAACCTAGGCTGTAAACACACACACCCTACAGGACATCCATATTCGTTGAGGGGGTATTTTTATTTATTTAATCTTTACTTAACTAGGAAAGTCAGTTAAGAACAAATTATTATTTACAATGACGGCCTACCCCAGCCAACCCCAAACCCAGACGACGGGACAATTGTGCGCTGCCCTATGGGACTCCCAATCCCAGTTGTGATACAACCTGGAATCGAACCAGGTCCTGTAGTGACGCCTCTAGCAAGGAGATGTAGTACCTTAGACAACTGCACCACTCGGGACCCCAAACTTCCGGTATGAACAAAACTAAAAACAAACATTTCATATATTGTGTTATTTGTTTTCCATTATTCCATGTCCAATTTTGACACAATAATTTAGAAAACAATTGACAAACGGAATCGTTTAGCGTTTTTATTCGGAAATCAAAATAACGAAATGTACACGGACCCGTCAGCTTGATAAGGTGAAGCAACCTTGAGTAGGAGGGGAAATCAGAGTTTGGAATTGGAACTGTGGCACAGGATCCGGAGTGCGGAGGTGAAAAGAGCGTTGGTTTGAAACTAAATTAAGGTATTTTATTATAATTAATTTATTGACATGTTTACCAAACTTGCGCCTGCAGGTTAGAAATACTTCATCAGTGCGTAAATGTTTGCTCTGGCGGTTCAGACAACAGAATAATGGGTGTCACCCGCGTGCTCTGACTGCTGTAATAGTAGTCTGAAGGCTATGGAATTAATTTTGAAATGTGACGAAATCCATACCAGTAGGGCTAAGAGTATGCTACTGACAATGTTTGGCTTGTAATTCGACGATTCAAACGAAACAGTCGCCACAATCTATTCGATTGCAGGTGCGCATATCATTTTCAGAATTCACGAGGACAAGGTTTAGATCCAGTGCTTGACTTGGGCAGGAGCTCAGAGGAGCTGAATATCGGCACCTGAAAAGGTGTACTGCTTGAGCTCCTGTTCCTCTTATAGAATATTAGCTCAAAAGTATTGTGTCGATCTGACAGTTTCGAGTTTTTTAAATTACTATCGAGTTTTTGAAATTACTATAGACTTACTATCTACCACAACACATACCTGTGTCTAGCTTAAATTGAACGTTTTGCGTTCACAGCTCTTTTTATCACTACCTCCTGGTTACAAAAGCATTTTTCCCATGGGGAAAATAACACTACCAGACGCAACGTTGTTGACATGTCCAATGTTTATAATGCTGGGTGCTACAATGCTATCTGCTCCCGCAGCACTCAGGATAAGTCCTCCAGAAACAGCAGGACAAAAATCTAACTCAGGAGTGATAAGGATGGGTGAGACACCAGTCAGGGATGATGGCACAGTTACAAGGTCAGCTGAGGTAAGCCATATTTTTCCTCCCCATATGGAAGTACTATTTGTTTGAAATAAAAGTACTTCCCAAGTGGAAGAAATCTTACTTACCTTTACTCTTCCCTTGTATTCTGCACCTGGTTACATTACATGATGTCTATCTAAAATTCATAGTCTGTGTAACATGTAGTCTTTCTTCTTTATGAAGTATGTTGGCTCCTTTCCTGTGGATGACTGTTGTTTGGATGATCAGATGCAGCAGTTGCACACACAGCTCAAGTCTCTCAAAGTAGGTGCTGGTAATAACAAGTTAGAAAGCAGCAGTACTTTAAGGCATGTCTTGACTGTTCACAAATATTTATGGTGGAGATGGGGTCGTGCACAGACCTTTTCGTGGTCAGGTGCTCAAACCACAAAAAGGGCATGAAAGCAATAGGTGGACATATCTTAATGGCCAAGTTAAAGTCACGTTAAATGTGTCATTTAAAAACGGCTTGCAAGCAGTGGGTTCAGAACAACAATGATAAACTGTAATACAAAGAATATATTGTTTTGGCCCCCCAAAAAACTTGAGACTGGAAGGATGTGCCTGCCTGAGGTGTTAAACTTTTTCACAGACATGCAAGAAAAGGAGGTCTGTGTCCCTGAAATTTTCCATCAAAGGTGTGAAGATGTATGATGAAGATGAGACGGTAAGTTGACCTTCTCAGAGCAAAGCACGTGTATCATTGCTGTTAGAGCTGTGTACACTACATCAACATTTAAAAAAAAAAAAAAAAATCCTTGTCTGTAGACCATCCTCATGGCCCATGCTCTACGAAGGGTCTCCCTTTCCACCGCCCACCCCTTGGACGCCCAGTTCGCATTTGTTTCCCACAACCCAGGCAACCCTGATGCCCAACTATACTGCCACCTCTTCAAGGCTAGTCATGCCAGAGCAGTAAGAACCAGAGTTAGATCTTTGTCTCCCAAGATGGTTGTCAACTAAATTCCTCTGTGATGGCTTTAAGCTGCAGTTTATTGTATAATTTGTCTCTGGTGTGTTCCCTCCAAGGCCCAGTTCCTGAACCTGTTGCTGTGCCGCTGTTTCCAGCTGTCCTACCTGGAGAAGCACCCAGAGGAGGCTCAAGTTGAGTCTGCAGGCCCACTGCCCAACTGTACCCCCTCCCTCCTCAACCAGGGTTTCCCTCTCAGTGTCAGCGCCCTTGTGTCTTTCAGAAGGGCCCCCACTCAGGGCTTACTCCCAGGGGAAAAAGTCAGTCAAACCTGTTTGTTTTAACTGAATTGTGAAAGCACAGTGAAATAATGCTATTTTTTATTTGTGTAGCTGAAACCTGTACATTGTGCTGGCCTAGCTGTTGACCTGTTAACACTTTCTATGGGTCTTTATTGTAGGTCTTCCCATTGAAGAACAACAGCGCAACAACTGAGGAACAACCAAGCATCCAAGAAAACGTCATCACCTCTCCTTCCCTGGTCCGCAAGAAAGTTATCCGCAACAAAGTACTGCGCTCAGGGGCCTATCGCTCCTTCACTTACACCCCTCACAAACAACGCCACCTCCAGGATTGGTTTAACTCTCCACAAGGTGGGCTAAGTGTGCAGAGAGCTCTTTCAAGAGTGAAACCGTTCATTAGGTAATGCAAACCCTTAGTGCTTTGTGATGGGCACTCACTCAACGTCTGTGGTGTAGGCTACATTTTTCATGGTATTGATTTGTCATTACATACACCATCTAAGGTTGTAGGCATTTTTTTTTCACAGGGTTCTGATTACTGTAACATTAAAATCTTTTTACCACGCATTTTTGAAGTGAACATGTTATGACGTTTTATGAACTAATTTATCACAGTTTCCCTTGAAACAGTAGTTGTACTCACATCAGTAAGTTTTTCCACAGTGACTCCACTTGAGGTGGAATGGAAATAGATTTGAGGTTATCCAAAGCAAACAACATTTCCCTTGAGGGACATCTTGAAATGTGATCATCCCAAGATGCTAAGGAATCTCTTATCTTGTATGTGAAACAGGAAAGGGGCAGGACAAAATGCCAGTGAGGAGAGCCCGGGCCCCGAGCCTAGCCGAAACAGAAGAAGCTCTGGCTCAAGCAGTGTGGTGTTGGGCCGGCATCACCACGTGAGTCCCCCTCTCTTTTATTATAATAATATATGCTATTTAGCATACACTTTCATCTAAAGTGGCTTAGTCATGTGTGCATAGATTTTTTGCATAGGGTTGTCCCAGCAGGAATCGAACCTACAATCCTTGCATTCCTAGCACCGGGCTCTAACAACTGAGCCACATTTACCTGACTCGCACTTATCCCAGACCAGTTCCTTGTGTGCTTTATGGTGTGTTTGCTTGATGAAAGTCATGTGAGTCATCTCAGGGCTACCATTGGTCTTCCCCCCCCCCCCCCCCCATGTGTTAGTGACAGCAGCTCTTCCCTGCTTGAGGAGGACGTCCTGGGCTCGTACCTCCTGTGCCCGCATCCTAAGAGACCTGGCTGTGGCTCTCTCATCATTCGTTTCTCTTCTGGCCTCATCACCCACCTCATAGACAACACACATAAAGGGACATACCTGCTTGAGGTAAGCTGTCATGGTCAATCATTCCATTTTCATCAACTTTCTTTAACTTCCAATTTAAGCTCTTTGTTAATGCATGTTCAATGTGTAGCTATGAAGTAATTTATGTTTTTCTACTAGAACTGCCAACAAGAATTCTGCACCATTGCTGCTTTGATAGAGCACTACACAGAGTTCAAGGAGGAGCTGGACTTTCCTCTGAGTTGTGCCCGTGTAAACCACTGCTACGAGTGGGAGGAGAATGTTGGCAAGGCACACCAAAGCCTCAAAAGAAAGAATGCAGAATATAACCAGAGGAAGCAATGGGTTTAAAAGTAATTTCTGAACATTGGATTGATTGATGTATCCCATTCTTTAAGAGACACTGACACCTTTCATTTCTTTGCACTTAAATACAATACAATTCATTCACTTCTTTGCTTCATTTAGGTTACTTTTATTGTTTTGAGATTTCTGATAAGTAATGCTTATCACAATTCACCTGCTAAAGGGAAGTTTGATCGCAAGGGTGGAGCAGAGCCATATATTGATATAAATGTAAGGCTCTGGTGTGGAGTAAGATGTTGGCACTTCGCCTGTGATGTAGTTATTTTTTTATGTCAGTGTGTTTGAGATTTATATTCTATTTTAGCTGCACCTACTTTTTAAATTGTATACATTTTTTTTAAAGTAGGAATTTAGTGTGTGTGTATATATGAATGAGAGGGATTTTCTTTTTTGTACGTGTTAAGCTGTATGCCTCGTGTTATGCTGTCTGTTTTTCACAGCATGTTTTAAGATGTTCTGTGAGAACATGGTACATGACTCACTTTACACCACAAAGTCTAGGCTATTTTTATTTTGGGGTTATGCATAATGCATTGCCGGATTTTATACATATGCATAAATGCACACATCTATTAACTTGATCTAAGTCTGTTTTTTAGGGGGAACAAGAAGTGATTTCAAATTTGGCTCTTTGGAAAGACAATAGGCAGCAAAAACATTTTCTTGGCAATTTTCACACATGACGTGGTTTTATCAAGTGTATGGTTGCCTTGGAACGCGGTGGGAAGGGGACAGACAGAGCGAGATGATATTGGTTTTTTTACGTATACTTTTGTTTTTGAGCACGGATTGTATTCATTGGACGACATGATGCCATCTGCCAATATTACGTTTTTATAGCACGCGGAAAATGTATTTGACAAGAAATTATTCCAACAAATTAACGGTCTGACATGTCTTGCAGGTTAGCTAGTACATGTTGTGAACTTGTTTGCTTTGAGGCTTGGCCAATGTGGCAAGCTAGCTACCGTCCGTAGCTTAGTTAGCTAGCGTTCTGATTTGCTGTCATGCTTCTGTGACCAGATCAACAGGTTAGATTTTTGTTATTCTGATCACTTCAGTTGTAGCATGTCAGCTGGAAAGATCTGTCATGGCTGCTAGTTAGATGAATTGTTTAGCTTCAAAATAACAGTAGGTTAGCTATTTATTTTTCTAGCTTGCACAATGCTGAAATCAATGGATTCAACAACTGACGATTGACTATAATTTTGATATTGGCTACTAGTATCAAACGGTGTTAATCAGGCGTTGCCTTGCGTGTCTGATATCAGACACCCCAAGAAGACTGAGGCAAAAATGGCTGCAGAGTCAGTGAAGGTAGTGGTCAGTTGTCCGCCGATGAATGATAGGGCGCAAATGTTGAATTGTAAGACGGTAGTATCCGTAGAGATGAGTCGCTGTCAGTGTTTCATCAAGAAGCCAGGGGCGAAGGAGGAGCCACCAAAACAATTCACTTTTGATGGAAGCCTCTTCATTGACCAAAACACTGAGCAGATGTACAACGAGATAATTTACCCCTTGGTTGAGGTAGGCCTGCAATAAATCCTACTACATTTTCACAACTTGATTATGGTGAATTACATGCAGTAGCTCGTGGGCTATTGGACATCTCCAGTATATATCTGAAACTAAATAACATGTCAGTTAGGAAAACACGTGTGCTGCTCGACTTGGCGGGCAGCGAGCGCCAGTTTAAGACGGGTACCACCGGGGAACGGCTCTGTGAGGCCACCAAGATCAACCTGTCCCAGTCGGCTCTAGGCAACGTCATCTCAACACATACCCTACCGAGACTACAAGCTGACCCGTTGTTGCAGGACTCCCTGGGAGGGAACACTAGCACCCTGATGGTGGCCTGCAGACAACAACTATGAGGAGAGCCTGAGCACCCTGCGCTATGCCAACAGGGCCAAGAGCATCCAGAACAGGCCGCGCATCAACGAAGCAGCTATGTGCCTTAATCTCTGGCCAGCTGGGCAATGCCAACCTGTCATGTGGGCACCATGCTTTTCTCCACACTTTGTCTAACCACTGAGAGTAAGAGTTTGCACATAGAAGATCAAAGTGCTTGATTAAAATTGGATTATTCTCCATGGTCCTATTTTAATCAGCGTTTCTGGATGGTCCATCGAGGCCACAGTTCAGCACTACAGAGAAGAAGATTAAAGAGGTGGGTAAACTTCCACAAGAAGTTGACTGAGGCTGCTTAGCAGAAGGAGCTCGACTGACCTATTTGTGACCTTCAGGAGTACAAGGAGGAGCTGGCCAGGCTTCAGGCTGAGTATAATGCAGAGCAGGAGTCCAAGGCCAAGCTTCAGGAGGACATTGCTGTCCTGCGCTCTTCATATGAGACCAAGCTGTCCAATCTGGAAAAGTCCCAGACCAGCAGAGGGCACTCTGTTACCACTGGTACCATTACAACATCCCTGTCTACATTCAAAACTCCAACCAATTCAAATTTCACTCAGACGACCATAGCTAAGGATTTTAACGAGACAGATTTTCTGAAGATAAATAACTTTAACAGTCAGGTGTATAGATAGTGCTCTAGTACATTACAGGATATTAAGCCTTGTTTTCTCATTGCCTAGTGTCAGAGCTCTCCATCCTTATGAAACAAGCTCTTGAGGAGGAATTATGTTGTGTCACTGCACATGAGGTTAGTGATTTGGAACCAGTCCTGGCCAAGGTACCCATGCATCAAGTTCCCAGTACTTGTGGGTAACCGGTTATGCATGCATTTTGTAGTAGTACACATCTGAGTAGAGCGGTCCCTTTAATTATGTAACTTCTCTTCTTGTAGGTGAGCCAGACACAGGCATCTTGCCAGGTGACCAGTGTCCAGACAGGGTCTGAGGGGGAGGAGAATGCAGACTCTCCTCCAATCGGTACACCAGGCCCTCTGGACCAGAAGCATGTCCTCAAGAGGTGAGTTACCACACTCGCACACACTCCCTTTTATATAACATAATGTCCAGTGGTGTGGCTTGGTGCCTTGTCCTGTCTCCAGGCTACAGCACACCGGCAGAGGAATACCCTGGCAAATCAGAGGAAGAAGCAGCTGATTGAGGCCCTGGCAGAGAATGGCGAGGAGAGTGACAATGTGATGCTCAATATCTACGACTCCATTCAGGAGGAAGTCCATGCTAAGAGTCGACTCCTAGAGAACATCCAGGGCAAGGTGGGACACATCTTCATGGAAAAGAAATGCCAGATCAATGATTTATCTACTAACATGCTTGTTCCTGTACCATATTTTTGTCACGCATTTGTATTGTTTGCCTATTCTGTTAATACATTATGTACTATGACAGACTTAAGTCTGTATGGTCATTTTAAGTGGTGTTCTCCTGATGTGATGCTGAAGGTGGCCAAGCTGGAGATCCAGGACCTGCAGGTGGAGTTTGAGCTAGAGAGGAATGACTACCTGGCAACAATCCGCAGGCTGGAGGGCGAGGGCCAGCTGCTACAGAGCCTGCTAGAGCGCATGGCCCCTCTGGTCCGCTGTGACTGCAACTACAGCAACTTGGATCGCCTGTCGTCATCCCAAGAAGGAGGCCACTTGGGATGACGACAGCGTCGCCTGGAGGCTGCCTGACATGTTGGTGCAGAAAACAGCCCTGCTATCAGGTGAGCGTAGGACCGGGGAATAAATTATGTTGTGAAGATGTCTTTGAATTTAGAACTAATGTTAATCTTTCAGTGGATGGACTATTTTTATTTAGATTTTCAATGATGTGATTACATGGATGGTTGGTCCTGTTTAGGTTTCTCATCCTCTGGGTCCCTTCTCTCTTTCAGCAGTAGCTCCTTCAGCTCAGAGGATCTCTGTATGCATGAGCTCAGCGGCTGACACAGGAGAATCCTTTCAAGTATGTACTTTTATTTTTTGTATTATTAAACACATTTAGATTTTTTACCTCCCCTATGGGATATGAGGAACAAAACTAAATGTTTATGATCCTTCATCGTTGCCTATGTTTTGTGCAGGATGATGAGGACTGATATAAAGAGATGATGAACCACAGTGAGAACTTCGTCAGCAACTACTTCAAGCCTAAGAGAGTCAACCAGTTGCTGGGCGTTGAGCCCCTTAAGGGACTGGGTAAGACCAGGAGATGCAGGCCCTTCCCCTGAACCAATAGCCCAATGCCTTTTCACTGCTCTCAATATTATGATAGGGGTAGGGCTTGTTTCTTACTGGAAACTTCAGAGTGCAGTCTTCTCACTTGAATTCAACTGTGACTGGAGTCACAACTGTGACTGAGGTGCAGTTAATGTTAACACAAAAACAGTCAAACTATTCATTGGTATTTAATGAAGTGTGCAGACCAAAGGGAAAGTGCCTGAATAGACAATAAAATAATACAATTCAGATACTTTTGGAATCAACATTCAAATAAAATGTGACAATCATAACACCACATCATACCAATGTACTGCTTGCTAATACAAAATAGTTTTAGAAGGGTCCAAGTCAGTTACTGGAAACATTCAAAGATCTAGCCTGCTATCTGCTTAACTTCAACAGATAATTTGCCCTACATGTGTGGTTATTCCACTGATGACCTCTTCCCATGCAGCAGTTCACTCAGCACCCCAGGGGAATGGTACGCCTTACCTGACCTCCAGTGGCTCCAACATCGGCCCCAACATCGGTCCCTCACTCAGCCCTGAATCTCTCCTCCCTTGCCCCTACTGCCTCGAGTCACTGGGGATCACCCCAGCCAATGGCAAGGTGAAGAGGAAGAAGAGCAAAACATAGAGAGCTGGGCTACAGAGGTACTCTGTCACCACCTCCCCCAGTCTATCCACCATTTCTACCTGCCACCCTTTTTGACCACTAGAGACCTCACAATTCGTTGGCTTGTTTAGGTAGAGTATTTAATTCATCCACTGTGATTGACCCTAGGTTGTTAGTAGTTCACTATTGAACTTTCAGTAACCAGCAATATAATGGCACATTTAAATGGACACTTGGTCTGGCAATGTGATACTTCTGGTGTTTATTATTATTTTTTGCACCTTTTTAAATGTTAGTGAAGATAATGCCACACCATAGTGCTTGCAGTGACTCTTAATTCTGTGATACAATGGTTTATCCAACCTTGAATATACTATTTATCACTGTTGTGGTTTTTGCTGCTCATATACTGTAATTGTTAATAAAAAAAAAAAATCTTGTTCATTTCATGTCTCGTACTACTTCACTTCCCAGAATACATGTCTGGTTGTGCAAAATATTTGTCTTTGAGCATCACTCACAGGAAGGTCATCTTCAGTCTTTCAGCATCAGGGCTAAGAAATAAGATCTGAGAGCCAAACATGTCAGACCAGTTTCAGTGTCACACAATCTGGATGACTCCACAAATGCACTGGGGCCAGGGTGGTGTTGTCATAGCAGCAGAGTGTTAACAGGCCATGTATGACGGTGGAGGGTAGCCTCCGGTTTCCTGTCCTCTAAAAAGACGTGTCAATGACGTGTTGTCTGGAAACAAGACGAGTGTGGAGCAACCTTGTGACCTCCAGGGAGCTGAGTGACACAGACGACCTGAATTGATTGTTCCCTGGTTGTAATAATCTGAGCCGGGCATATTTGCCAGCAAAATTTAATTTACCTTTCCTGAAAATGACAAATTTCAATAGCATTGACAATTTAAGTTGAAAGGGTTAGTTAACCCCAAATGACATTGTTTTCATTACCCTGTAAGCAGTCTATGGACAAGGTATGACATCAATCCATGCTTTGGTTGTTTAAATTGTCCACTGTTTCAAATGTTAACGTTTGAGCAAGTATGGTGCGAATCCAATGTGAGTCAATGGCACCTACAGTGCCTTCGGAATTATTCATCTCGACTTACTCCATATTTTGTTACAGATAGGCTGCAAAATGTATTAAATATTCATTTTTCTCTTACTCATCTACCCACAATACACTATAATGACAGTGAAAACATATTTTTAGACATTTTTGCTAATTTATTGAAAATAAATACAGAAATATCTCATTTACATAAGTATTCACACCTCTGGGTATGAATGTTAGAATCACCTTTGGCAACAATTTACAGCTGTGACTCTTTCTGGGTAATTCTCTAAGCACTTTGCACACCTGGATTGTACAATATTTATTTGCACATTATTCTTTAAAAATTCTTCAAGCTCTGTCAAGTTGGTTGTTGATCACTGCTAGACATCCATTTTCAAGTCTTGTCATAGATTTTCAAGCCGATTTACACAACCGTTCAAAAATTTGGGGTCACTTAGAAATGTCCTTGTTTTTTAAAGAAAATCACCTTTTTATCCATTAAAATAACATCAAATTGATCAGAACTACAGTGTAGACGATAATGTTGTAAATGACTATTGTAGCTGGAAACAGTGGATTTTTTAAATGGAATATCTACATAGGCGTACAGAGGCCCATTATCAGCAACCATCACTCCTGTGTTCCAATGGCACGTTGTGTTAGCTAATCCAGGTTTATCATTTTAAAAGGCTAATTGATCATTAGAAAACCCTTTTGCAATTATGTTAGCACAGCTGAAAACTGTTGTACTGATAAAAGAAGCAATAAAACTGGCCTTCTTTAGACTGGTTGAGTATCTGGAGCATCAGCATTTGTGGGTTCGATTACAGGCTCAAAATGTCCAGAAACAAAACTTTCTACTGAAACTCGTCAGTCTATTCTTGTTCTGAGAAATGAAGGTAATCCATGCGAGAAATTGCTAAGAAACTGAAGATCTCGTACAACGCTGTGTACTACTCCCTTCACAGAACAGCACAAACTGGCTTTAACCAGAATAGAAAGAGTGGGAGGCCCCGGTGCACAACTTAGCAAGAGGACAGTACATTAGAGTGTCTAGTTTGAGAAACATACGCCTCAAGTCCTCAACTGGCAGCTTCATTAAATAGTACCCGCAAAACACCAGTCTCAATGTCAACAGTGAAGAGGCGACTCCGGGATGCTGGCCTTCTAGCCATTTCTCAGACTGGCCAATAAAAATAAAAGATTAAGATGGGCAAAAGAACAGACACAGGACAGAGGAACTCTTCCTAGAAGGCCAGCATCCCAGAGTCGGATCTTCACTGTTGACGTTGAGACGTTTTTGCAGTTTTACTTTAGTGCCTTATTGCAAACAGGATGCATGTTCTGGAATATTTTTATTCTGTACAGGCTTCATCTTTTCACTCTGTCATTTAGGTTAGTATTGTGGAGTAAGTACAATGTTGTTGATCCATCCTCTGTTTTCTCCTATCACAGCCATTAAACTCTGCAACTGTTTTAAAGTCCCTGCTGCTCCTGAGTGGCGCAGCGGTCTAAGGCACTGCATCTCAGCGCTAGAGGCATCACTGCAGACCCTGGTTTGATTCCAGGCTCTATCACAACCGGCCGTGATTGGGAGTCCCATAGGGCGGCCCATTGTTGTCTGGGTTTGGCCGGGGTAGGCCATCGTTGTAAATATGAATTTGTTCTTGACTGACTTGCCTAGTTTTAAATAAAGGTTAATACAATTCTGGCCTCATCGTTAAGTCCCTGACCGGTTTCTTTCCTCTCGGGCAACTGAGTTAGGAAGGACACCTGTTTCTTTGTAGTGACTGGGTGTATGATACTCCACCCAAAGTGTAATTAATAACTTCACCATGCCCAAAGGGATATTCAATGTCTGCCTTTAATATATATATATATTTTTACCCATCTACAAATAGGTGCCCTTATTTCCTAGACTTTAAAGATAATTGTATGCGTGGGGTACAGAGATGAGGTAGTCATTCAAACATCATGTTAAATACTATTATTGCACAGAGTGAGTCCATGCAACTTATGTAACTTAAGCAAATGTTTACTCCTGAACTTATTTATGCTTGCCATAACAAAGGGGATGAATACATATTGAAGACATTTCAGCTTTTTCTTTTTTATAAATTTGTAAAAATATCTAAAAACAATTCCACTTCAAAAAATTACAGTGTATTGTATAAAGGCCAGAGACCCAAAATCGAAATTGTATCATTATAAATTCAGGCTGTAGCACAACAATATGTGGAAAGTCAAGGGGTGTGAGTACTTTCTGAAGACACTGTACATTAGCCTTTCCACGCTTCATGTCAACATCTTTAACTAACTTAATTGAGTTACACAATACATTTGTAGATACTTTAAGATGATTTGGATATGAAACATGAAAATACTAATATAGGTACCATTGACTTGCATTGGATTTGTGCCATAAATGCGAGCAGTTAGCATTTGAAACCAGGTAAACACAACCAAAGCATGGATTGCTGTCATACCTTGTCCATAGACTGTTTACAGGGTTTTGTAATTTGGGTGAACTATCCCTTTAATATCCCTACCCACATACTGTAAATTGCCATCACAATGGAACATCACTTGGGGGGTGTCCATTTAGTCTGAAGATCGATTAATCAAATCATTTATTTTTTATTTCTCTGTATTGTGTTTCCCACTTGGTTAATGGATCGATTTTTCCATCAATTGTTCAATATGACTTGACCGGTGGCAGGTGTTTCAGTTGAGAGAGGTGACACCATAATATGCAAAGTACTCTACTCAGACATGGATACAGCTCCACTACAATAATACCTCACAGAGATAACACTGAAGTGGAACCATAGCAACAGTGATGTTGTGACCATGAAATGAAAGAGCTGTTTGGACATTAGGAATGAGCACCACAGAAAAGAAAGCACTGGTTTGTTCAGTAGGACAGGTTCACATAGAGGTGCAGTCCAAGATAATCCGATAACACACAGACAGCTGAGTAGGCTTTCTCATTGCGAAAGTGGCATGTGTAAAATGAGTAGTATGACTAGTCTGTAAGAGGAGAGGAGGGTGCACTGAGGCAGAGAAAGGTAAAGCTGGTGGAAAGTACCTGTATAAATAATTATTTGTCTTTTTGTACAAAACCTATTCTATGATTGGGTTGTGAGGGTTGGAGGAAAAACAAATGGCTGTAATTTAACAACGGGAAGCTCAGTCAGGAAAAAAATGGAAAGGAAATGGTCATCTGACACAAAATAGTCCAACATGTTTAAGTGTATGATCAAATACGTTCACATCTCAACCACGAATGAAGTCTGTTACACAGCAATTATGACACAAATATGATACGCCTGTTAAAGTGCCTATCATAAGTATCCCCCCCCCTTGGATTTCCTCACATTTTATTGTGTTACAAAGTGGGATTACAATGTATTTAATTGTAATTTTTTTCTTCAACGATTCACCCCCCTGAGACAATACATCCCACTGGGCACAGACGTCAGTTTTGATTTACATTTGGTTGAGTTGTCAACTTCGTGACTTCGTGAATATATATATCACCACGTCATTGGATTTATGTTAAAAGTTGGGTGAAAGAATACAAAATGTCCTTGCGTTGATTACTTTTTGCAAATTCAATTAGTTTTCCACGTTGATTCAATGTTATCACATAGATTTTTGGGGGGTTCAAACTGTTTTGCCCAGTGGGATCTTAGAAACACATTTGGCAGTGATTACTGCTGTGAGTCTTCTTTATAGAACACCGTTTGGGTATACTTCTTGGGTAAGTCTCATAGGGGCCGATTCAGACTTAGGAATTTGACGTTCCCACATATTTGGTGTTCAGACTTACCTTATTCAGTCGCTTAATGCGCTCTGCAGGTATGGCTGCCTTGTGCGCTCTGAATAAAATGTCATTCAACCCCTGAAAATCCTCCCACTTGCTGGCCAACAGATTTTCCCGTGGAGTTTTCATTCAATAGGGTTTTCAGTACATTTATCTTAAGCCATCCCTTTAAAGAAGGTGTACCTTTTAGTTTGAATTTTGTTGACAGACTCACTAGAATATATCGAGAGAACGGCTTCAGAATATTAGGTATCAATGAAAGAAAGCCATCTAAATATATGCATATTCTTCTCGGCTGCAACACAGTCTCACATTCAATTCGCGCATATATGTACAAAATGTATTTCAGCAGATTTCGTGCGTTTTTGTGCATTTTTGGGGTGGTTCAATTCGTTTGACAATACACGAATTTCTGTGCTACTTAATTCGTGCGAAAAGACACAAATTTAACCAGTAGGTGACACACAAGCCGTTGCAACAACCATGTAGACGCGATAATTTGTATTTCATTTTTGTTCTTCTTAATGGCTAATTCAACGTCATGAATATACAGAAATGTTGTCTTTGTTTAACCATGTTTTAAAATGTGTCGTTGTATGCCTATATGTACTGTTTTAGACTTGCTGAACAGAATTTTTGAGAAAAGACGCACATTTACCTGCGACTTAATTCGTGGGAAATATTGTTTTATTAATGCCAATGCTGTTTTCTGTGCTTGATTTCGCTTAATACTTTGGATACTGGTGCACTTGTAATCAGAACGCCTTTTTGTCATGTAGGCAACCATACACGATTTTCTTCATAACCCATTTCATGGAGCCTAAATTACACCATTTTCTTCATAATGCATGTATTACATGTTAATGTAAAATAATGAATTATGTTGGCTTACACTAATGGCCTTTCCAAGGCCTTTCCATACCTTAAGGGAACATTTTAGCACTCGCCATATGGTTAGTGAGAAACGGCACATTGCAAATGTAAGGTCCCTTACTAGACGTCCTGCAACGTTTCTAAAATTCGCGGACGGCGTCGGGCCGTGCGCGGGGGAGAGATCTTTCAGGAAGTCATCAAACTAAATCTCTTGGACGTTCGGTTTCCGTTTTATAAAAATAACACATTTTGGTCATTTTTCCGCAGTCTAGGAAATTCCCACCAGAGGGAAAATAAATAATATTGCAAATGCACAAGCACATTGCAAATGCATGTGGCCTTTTCTCCTAAACGGAAAATATTTCGAAGACGTAATGGACAGTTGGCCCCGAACAAGATGGCGTCGAGGCCTCAACGCTTTTTGAGTTATGGCCATTTTTCTTGGATTAAAGGTCAAAAACGTAAAGTAGGGTGCTAATTTGACCGCTTCACGTCAAAGTACATAAGCATACGGTGTCAGGAAAAAAAGAACCAGCCATTTATCTATCGTAATTTAAGAGAAATCATACATTGACAAATTGGTCATGTCCACAAATAGGAGTTAAAAAAAAAAAAGTTACAGATCCAGTTGCAGTGTGTTCAGACGAATTTTTTTTAAGTGGGTCTCGAAGCTCTGCCACTGCATCGCAGTGCTAGCTGCGCCACCAGAGTCTCTGGGTTCGCGCCCAGGCTCTGCCGCAGCCGGCCGCGACCGGGAGGTCCGTTGGCCTAGCGTCGTCCGGGTTAGGGAGGGTTTGGCCGGTAGGGATATCCTTGTCTCATCGCGCTCCAGCGACTCCTGTGGCGGGCCGGGGGCAGTGCGTGCTAGCCAAGGGGGCCATGTGCACGGTGTTTCCTCCGACACATTGGTGCGGCTGGCTTCCGGGTTGGAGGCGCGCTGTGTTAAGAAGCAGTGCGGCTTGGTTGGGTTGTGCTTCGGAGGACGCGTGGCTTTCGACCTTCGTCTCTCCTGAGCCCATACGGGAGTTGTAGCGATGAGACAAGATAGTAATTACTAGCGATTGGATACCACGAAGAAAAGGGGATAAAAGGATGGAGTGAAAAAGTACGGTGCTTAAAGACACACAAAGCCTGCAATGGCATTGCCATTATCTCCAGGCCGTGCCGAGTTCAACGAGATGCCCCGCTTGACCGTAGCTAGCTCGGTCTGAGTGCAGCGACAGGGACAAGAAGAAGGACCCAAATGACCCTTTGACCTCAATTTCATATTTTTTTGCTTTTGGGAGACAGAGAGAGAACCGTTAAGGTTAGAAGCACAATTTGACCTCAGGAACGTTCCTAAGGTCCTCCCGATCTGTGCAAGCCTAACATTGACCGTGTGGCATTAACCCTTAATAGTTAAAAGAAGGTGTTTACATCAAACAGTTTACAATGACATGTCTCCCCATAGGAATACATTGCCTGCTCCCCTAAATTCAACCTGAAGCCTATGTGGGTTAATAATGCCTTATGAACCTGTCTTCGATGACAATCCATCAGGCCACTATGAGGTCTACCTGTGTCGATTCTAAGCTTCCTGGAGCAACCGGAAGTGGTTAAATCACCCTAAAAGTGTTTGCCATACCCAACCTGCAGTTTGAGAGAAATAGTGCATTCAACCCTATGTAAATCAGTGAGTTCTTAACGTATAGACTTAAAACTCAGGATTCTGTAAAAGCCCACTCCAATGAGGATATGTGTTTACTTTCAGCTTCCTGTGCCAACCGGAAGTGCCATAATTGGTGTCAAAAGGGCTGTTTCGAAGGGTTAAAAAAGTCAAATCTTTCCAAAACTTAATATATGTGAATAGGCAACCCTCATGAACTGTAAATCAGTCATTCATCCCATCAGATTTCAAGGAAAAATTTACACACCCACACAGAAAGGATGGAGTGACACACTGAGGGGCTTAGAGGCAGACAGTGCCTGCAATAGTTACTTTTGTTTGAACTTTTAAAGAACCGTCAGACCTAGAGTTCTGAAACTTTACAAACCTGTTCTAGAGCTCAGGTCGATTAAGCACAGTGAGTTATGTGGCTCTAGAAGGTTCTCGGACCGATAAAAAGCCTCGGTGCATTTGCATTGACTTCAATTCATTTTGAGCATTACAAAATGGTGACATTTAGAAAAGTCCCAGAGTTGCAAGACTAGGTGCATTGAAACCGGCTCGGCCCATAGAGACGGACCCCGACATTTCTGTCCGATAGCTCATTCAAGGACCCCGTAGCAAGGCATGGAAAAAAGTGGAATTTCAGCACCAATTAAGGTTTTGCTCGGGCACCGAATGATCTATCGAGCCGAAACTTGGGATTCGAGGTCGCCTCACATAGGGCTAAACATAATGTGAAAACTGGACCCGCAGCTAGAACATAACTACGTATTATTTGTTTTATTATGGTTTAAATGGAAGGCGCTGTGAATTTTGGGCCTGCTCTGAAATATGTGATAGTTGGCTTCTAAACGAGTTGGAAAAAGTGAGTTTGGAGTCAGATGGTATCAAGTTGGTGTCTGAAAATATCTAATTGGCTGATGGACACTGACTTGCTAGTTGACTTTTGTGCATTTGCAATATGTTTCAACAGTGAAAAACCACCAAAATAGCATTCTGAAATCACCACTAAAAATGACATCACCATAGCCGTGCCGAGTTCAACGAGATGCCCCGCTTGACCGTAGCTTGCTCGGTCTGAGCGCAGCGACAGTGACAAGAAGATGACCCTTGACCTACATTTCAAGTCTTTTGCTTTTGGGAGACAGAGAGAGAACTGTTAAGGTTTAGAAGCACAATTGGACCTCAGGAACGTTCCTAAGGTCTCTGTGCAAGCCTAACATTGACCGTGTGGCATTAACCCTTAACAGTTAAAAGAAGGTGTTTACATCAAACAGTTTACAATGACATCTCACCCCATAGGAACACATTGCCTGCACCCCTAAATTCAACCTGAAGCCTATGTGGGTTATGAATGTCTTATGAACCTGTCTTCAATGACAATCCATCAAGCCACTATGAGGTCTACCTGTGTTGATTCTAAGCTTCCTGGAGCAACCGGAAGTGGTTAAATCACCCTAAAAGTGTTTTGTCATACCCAACCAGCAGTTTGTGATATATAGTGCATTCAACCCTGTGTAAATCAGTCAGTTCTTAACGTATAGACTTAAAACTCAGGATTCTGTAAAAGCATACCCCGATCAGGATATGTATTTACTTATAGCTTCCTGTGCCAACCGGAAGTGCCTTAAAATGGGGTCATAGGTGCTGTTTCGAAGGTTTAAAAAAGTCAGATCTTTCCAAAACTTTAAATGTGTGAATCGGTCAACCCTCATGAACTGTAAATCAGTAATTTCGCTAAACAGATGTCAAAGAAAAGCTCTCTCTCACACACCACACACACACACACACACACACACACACACACACACACACACACACACACACACACACACACACACACACACACACACACACACACACACACACACACACAGCAAGGATGGAGTGAAAAAGTATGGTGCTTAAAGACACACAGAGCCTTAAATGCTTTTAGGGGGGATCCAGACTTCCATACCCGCTCTGGGAGCGCTATACTACCGCCCCAAATCAATGGGTGCTGGCCTGAGTGATTTATGGAGGTTTTCAAAAAATATTCAGTTTTTTCTTCTGGAAAATATTTTATGTTTTTTCTTCTCGAGTCAATGGCCTGAGTGATTTATGGAGGTTTTCAAAAAATATTCTAAGTCCAAACTTTTCATGCACCTGGTATTTTTTTGGGGTTACCAGGCGTCATTTTTCAAAACGGTTGAAATTGCTTTTAGGGGGCATCCAGAGTGTCACATGACCGGATGAGGTAACTATTTTTGTTCTTCTTGTAACTTTCCGGTAGGCTAGAAGCTTTCCGGTGTTTTGCTGCTCGACACAGGTCGACGCAGGTATTGCACTTGATTTATCGTTATCGTAACCGTAGGTGCAGCCAAGTGGAAATACGAAAGCTTTCTAGCTATTTCGCACTGACGGTAATTTGAACACAAGAACGTTTCTAGTGAAAAGGTGCTTACACTCAGAGCCATGTATTTACACTCAGCCACCCTAGCCTTATTACGGGTTAACGCTTTGGTAATTTTGGTTGGCCTACAAAATGTAAGACTACAATGACTGCATACGTTTCCCCAAATGTTATACGAAAAAAAAATGTTTTGTTATTGATGGACAATGGCAAGGCTGCCATTGTATTTTCAGTTACATTCTGTTCAATAAAAATGGTTTACACGTTTATTTTTTAAGAAATACATGGAACTACAACCGAATAAAACACCATTAACCATCATGCATTGCTTACATTCATTCTATCCTGAAAAGTCTGTTCAGAAAAATCGAAAACAGTACATATAGGCATAAAACCACAATGTTTTAATAGGGATTAAATAAAGACAATATATATATAACCTCTTATGGTTAAATGGTTAAAAAAAGACAAAATATCTATATATTCATAACGTAAAATAAATAAATACAGGCGATCGCGTCTATGGTTGTTGCAACGGCTTGTGTGTCGCCTACTGGTTAAATTCGTGTCTTTTCGCACGAATTAAGTAGAACAGAAATTCGTGTATTTTCGCACGAATTAAGTAGCACAGAAATTCGTGTATTTTCAAACGAATTGAACCACCCCCAAAAATGCACAAAAACGCACGAAATCTGCTGAAATACATTTTGTACATATATGCGCGAATTGAATGTGAGGCTGGGCTGGTTTCAGCACCAATTGGTAGATAAAAAAATACTCTGATCTTGTAGATTATTTAGGTTAAGGAAAATACTTTAGAATCATAAAAAACAGGTTTGGAGAGCCTTTACGCACAAAATAAAGAAAATGGTGGTTTGATTCATTCTGAAAATTGTCACATTCAGTTCCTCAATCCATGGTAATGTTGAAAGATTACTGTATATACAGTAGAATTATAATAGGGGGAATAGTGTACAATAGTAGGCTATACCCTCGTCTATTGCCTGCACAAACCATGGAACACAAACCATGGAACTGTGTGACGACACGGCCAAGTATTGCGCCATGCGTCAGGTTCAAACTGTTACGGCTTGGTCTGCGCGCTGTGCCATAATTATTTAATTAGCTTACATTTATTTTTATATATCATCAATTGTCACTAATGATCTTCAGCAACAACCACACGATCATGACGCCGTTTACAGAGGAAGCAAATGAAGGTAAACGAAACAATGTAATTAAATGGAATGATAACTAGGCTTTACCATCTGAAGGGAACTAACAGGAAATTGACAGTTGAATATGTATGGTTATTAGGCCTACTGACAATCAATACTGATAGTGGCTATTAAAATGCTAGAAATAGGAAACAGAGAAAGTCTGGGTAGCCTATAATTAAGACATTCGAGAGTGCCCATCCCTGCAAGTTAAAAGCCCTTACAATTTACAGTTTGCATAATGACACAACAATTCATAAACTTTACCGTGGGTATGTTGATATGCTCCTGTTTGCTGCCATATGACTGGTTTCACATTTGTCTCCAGCGATTATAAAGTAAAAGAGATCTAAAACAAGTGTGATTTATATTTACAATTCCCTTAGCCAAACAGATTACTCATTTACCTAGATCTTATCAATAGCTCTTAACAAGTTGTAAATTACATTGCATGGAAAATAGCATTATTTCTATCGGAAAAAATTAAGTAGATGCTTTTTCCACTTGGAATTGGTGGGTTCGCTAGACCTTATTTATGGTTTCCTCACGTGTAAAGGTGGTGGAATTATTAGGGAATTAAGTCAAGATCAGAATACGCTATATCTGTAGACACACCTCCGCCACACCTTCATTTATTAGATCTCCACCCCAAAGGAATAGCGGGTTCCATTTACGCGGCTTAACTAGGGTCCGAATCGGCCACTTAGTGCTGTGCACACTTGGATTATGCCATATTATGCCATTATTCTTTTCAAAATTCTTCAAGCTCTGTCAAGTTTGTTGTTGATCATTGCTAGACAGCTATTTTCAAGTCTTGCCATAGATTTTCAAGACGATTTAAGTCAAAACTGTACTCAGGAACATTCAATGTGGTCTTGGTAAGCAACTCCAGTGTATATTTGGCCTTGGGTTTTAGGTTATTGTCCTGCTGAAAGGGGAAATTGTCTCCCAGTGTCTGGTGGAAAGGAGACTAAACCAGGTTTTCCTCTATGATTTTACCAGTGCTTAGCTCCACTCCGTTTCTTTTTATCCTGAAAAACTCCCATCCCTGCCAATTATGAGCATACCCATATCATGATGCAGCCACCACCATGTTTGAAAATATGGAGAGTGGCACTCAGAGATGTGTTGGATTTGCCCCACACATAGCGGTTTGTATTCAAAACAAAAAGTTAATTCCTTTGACATATTTTTCTGTACAGGCTTTCTTCTTTTCACTCTGTCATTTAGGTTAGTATTGTGGAGTAACTACAATAATGTTAATCCATCCTCAGTTTTCTTCTATCACAGCCATTATCCTCTGTAACTATTTTAAAATCCCCATTGGCATGGTGAAATCCCTGAGCAGTTTCCTTCCTCTCTGGCAACTCAGTTAGGAAGGCGCCTGTATCTTTGTAGTGACTTAATGTATTGATACACCATCCAAAGCCTAATTAATAACCTCACCATGCTTAAAAGGATATTCAGTGTCTGCTTTTTTTTTTACCCATCTACCAATTGGTGCCCTTCTTTGCAAGGCATTGGAAAACCTCTCTGGTCTTTGTGGTTGAATTATTACTTAGGCTTTCCATAACATATGGGTTGAATACTTATATAACCAATACATTTTAGTTATGTATTTTTGTTTATTTGTAAACATTTATATAATTTTCTTTTCACTTTGATGTTATAGAGTATTTTCTGTAGATCAATGAGAAAAAAATCACAATAAATCCCTTTAAATCCCACTTTGTAAAGCAACTACATGTAAGGGGGTGAATAATTATGATAGACACTTCTCTGATCTGCTTTAAAAGAGTGTTCAGTGACTGATTCTGCGACAACAAAATCATAGAAAAACAATGTAAAAATATAATGTTGTTAAACAACTGACATGAAAATTAAATTGCGGTAACAGTAAATTAGTGCTTTTTGAGGTCGGTTCGGTTTATATATAGCTGCTGCCTATGCTGTCTGACTTAATCACTATTTTAGTAGTTCTTCAAAGTAAATAAGGCTTACTTAGATCAAATATTTTTAGGTAGATATAACTCCTGAAGCAACTACTCTCTATCCCTTCTGATCGAGCATTCTTCTGTCTCTTCTCTTGCCCTCTGTGTCTGCCACACACTAACGCAACGTAACAGGCGTAAAACAAACACACAGACGGACAAGTAGGCGCAATGGATTATCATCATTGTAGTTAATTACCATGTTTTCTATGTAGAATATTGGCCGTAACTATGTAGAATATTGGCCTGTTGGAAACTACAACTCTCCACAGTTCAGTTCAGGCTTCACACAGTTCAGGCTTGATCTGCTTTATCGCTAGAGAAACTGTGCAATGTTTATATTGAGCTTACAGAAGAAGAAAAAAACTGAACAAAATGGAATTCAAATTATTGAAACTAAATGACAGTTAATTGCCCGGCACTACTGAGTAAATTAAACTGCAGTACTCTCTTAAAGAGAGAAACGGAAGAAAGAGGCCAGTCTTTCCTGAAAAGCCAGCATGTTCAATGCTCAAAATATTTACAGAAATCGGTTCAATCGCCACTTTTGTCTGCTTCCCTCCCTAAGGTGGTGGAAGTGTGTTTCATTTGATACCCTCTGTATATCTGTTTATCCACTGGGCAGATATTTTGGCTGCCTTCTCTCCGGGCCTAGTCTTTCAGCAGCCCCAGCTTCCTAAGTGCCTCTCGTCTGTCTTCTCCCATGCTGGGCATCATCACCACACTGAAGCCTGGGCAGTGCAGGGTCTTGTGGGGGAACACTGGCTGAGCAGCGGGGGTTGTTTCCACCTGTTCTGAGGCTTTGTTGGGAGCAGATGGGGTGCAACGTCCACCCTCCCTCTGGCTGCCCAGGGTGGCGGAGCGGGGATCGGAATGTATCCCATGGTCGGCCATGTAGCTCCCAAGCCCCACCCCTGAGCGCTCCAGGGTGGCAGCTTTGACCCCACTGGGTTTGGACGGGTGTGAGAGGGGGGCGGTGGGCTGCTCCTCACTAGAGCGATGGAGGAAGCTGCTGCTGCTTTTTACTGGCCTGCTGTTAGATTCTCTGGGTCCCTGGGAGGTAGTTGAGGGCTGGCTTCTTGTTGGGTTACCATGAGGTGGAGCTTTGACTCCCACACGGGCTGAAGTTAGTTCCAAGGAGGAGTGAGATTTGGAGGTGCACAGGGGCGTAACAGGCTCAGGTTGGGACTCATTATTGTCTCTCAGGAGCCCCAGCTTTTGTAAGGCATCATTTCTCACCTTCTGTGGGTCCGACAAACGCCTGTCCCTGGGCAATGAGCCCAAGGAAGGGGCACTGGAGTCTGTAGTGGGGTTAGCAGTATCCCTTTGGGTATTCACAGCAATGTGGGAAGGGATTTTGTTTTTTTTGGGGAACACGTCTGGAGGACTGGCCTTGTGCTTGCTGGGCTCCCGGGGGAGTATCCCTTGGGCTGGGGTGACTGAGCGGCCTCTGGGTGTGCTTCCATGATGCGGGTGAATGGGTATGTCTGATGCAGAGGGCTGCCTGTTCCAGTCTCTGGTCTCAGCTGTGGGACTTTGAGGGGTTCTCTTCATGGAGGCACTCTTCCTCAGATGCACTAGGGCTTCATAGGACAGAGGGCCTCTTGGTGAAGGAGGTGGTCTCTGACCAGGGTAGTCTTTGGGCTTTGACGGAGGGGGAATCACAACAACATTGACCTCAGGGGGTAAACAAGGGTGGTTGCCCTGACATGGCATGTTGTCCAAGGCAGTGACCTGGGGCTTTGAGAGAGAGTTCTCCTTATCTTGGGGTATGCCTGGCCTAGCCTTTGGCAGGATGCAGGAGGTGCTGTTGGCCAGGATGAACGGAGTAGGAACCAGGTAACCGTTCTGCTCTCTGGGATATTTTGATACATCTGAAAGAGAAACAGAATTCTCATTAGATGCTTTCGATATTCAAGAGGATCTAATTCCCTCCTGGGCAGGTCACTCACTGTTGAGTTTGTTTTGGCCCATGGAGGCAGAGAGGTGGGCCATCTTGGTGGCCACATTGCCAGGGGTGGGCAGGCGGTCAGGCTCATCATTGGATAGTCCACTGTCCTCCTCAGTCTCTAGGGACTCTATGGTCTCTTCCAAGAACATGAGACATGCCCTCTCCTCAGCAGACAGGTGCTCAAAGCTATTGTCACTCTGCAAGACACACAAGACCAATTTAAAAACACTTAAAACCCCACAACACGCTTACGGTATTGTCAATTCAGTTCATTCTGAGCTGTTTAGTTCTATGTGAGACGCAGTCATTTGTCATAAAATGTATTTAGCAAAACTTATTTTGCAGGTTCAGGAATATACCTTGAGAAATGTGAGGATAACAAATGTACTTACAAATCCAGAGTTCATGCTGACAACACTGTCACAGCTGCCTGCACTGTCCATGCCATTCATTGTCTCTATGGCGACACCACCCGGCCATGTGTCACTCTTTGGCATTGTAAGGATGAAGGAGTCCAAGGTAGTAATAGAAGTTGGTAGTAGAAAACCTTTCTCTCTCTCTGTTAAAAATAAATACAAAACAACTTCATTAATTACACTTGGGTACTTTGATAATTCCACACATTCCTATTTCACATGTTCTTATCTAATTATCCACAAATAAAACTTAGCTAATCAATTATTATAATCCGTTTCACATAATCTATTGTCTCCCTATCAAACTCTCTCTCACACACACCTTTCTAAACCTTTTTATATCACAGTCAGGGTATCGTGGCTAAGTCTATTTCTGTGAGATATTTTAGCTAACTACTCTTCCTGGTCACATGTGACTCAGATTACAGCACACACTACTCTAATCTCCTTCAGAAGGATCAATTTCAGCAAGAATGAAAGGCAATACAAATGATATCTCTCCTTAACTCTACATCCTACTTAACCATATACCTGTTGGGATAGATAAAGTAGCCTTGCTTGTTTGTTAAATTATGCCTTTGAAAATGTAGAATGATGTAGGTAATTGTTGAACAATGTCTTTCACACCATTTTCCATATTATGTGTGAATACACAACAAACAAACAGATGTGAGATATGAACCTCTAATTAAATAGTCTGAGAGTCTGATATCATAATAAAGTACTCCCTGATTGAGGGGTGTTTTAGAAGAAATGGAGTGGTTTCAACACCTGAGTGGGTCAGTAGAGAGACAATAGCAGTTCTGTTCTGTTCACTGCTCAGGATTTGTCATGTTACTCCATACCAGGCAATTTCCCTGTGGAAGTTAAGTCCTCTATCCACATGCATTTATGTAAGATCTCTATCCAAATCTCTATCTGCTCTTGAAATGTGATTTTGAATGTAACAATGTTCGTGATAATGTTTATTGTCTTTTAATCTGTGCCAATCGGGACTGATCTAATGCAAATAGCAGGGCAGTGGCACCTCAAGCAGACAATGTAGAGCACACAGCCTCATCTATTCTGATTCACAACAAAAGAGTGTGACAAAAATGAATAATACAGTCGATACTGGATAGAAAAGTATTAAAATGTCTTATCTGTGGTTATTAGTCTCCTACTGTATAACACATTCCAATGTTCCCTACAGATGTTTCACTAGATATGAGATATGCAAAAGATATGAAATGAATAACCTCCATTGTGTTTTGTGTTATATATTTCAGAGGTTTAACCAAGACACACAAAAGACTTGAACCCTTATGCCCCTATCATGCCAATGTGTATGATCAGCCTGCCCTATGGGTGAAAGAAGGGAAAATAGATGCAGGTTATCACCACACAGTATTATCAGTTGTTGTACAGTATTTACAGAGATTAGCTATGTCCCGCAGGTGCTGTGACAACATGCTAATTTCCTCAGAATGACAGATCTCAGATCATCTAGTTAATCATTACTTCAACTCACCACTTCTGACATAGAAGTACATATACTTATTAGCGAGAACAGCGTTCCTGTCAACTGCTCAAAGGGCTTACTGAATACATATTGAATACAACCCATTTGTGTCTGTGATGGTGAGTCACCTGACACACAATGGAAAAACAAATGTGTCATTCTCCATCAATTCAGGACTATATTGTAAACATTGTTGCATGATTTGCTCAAACATACACATGCACTGGGGGCAATAACATAAGGGGATTAACACTTTGTTGTCATAAAGCAGGTTAAAAGTTGCGAGCAGATATTCAACACCATGGTCAATGTCTTTTTCTGATCTTGACACTCCCATTGGACTCAGTATGTTTGTACAGAGGCAATTGTATAACTAGTGAGTAAATGTATGCCGTGCTGGTCTTGTGTCTTATTCAAGAAGGTCAATTGATCTGTATTATCAATAGTTGCCATACAATCTAGGCAATATACAGTAGCCATGCAGATAGTTTACAGCTAAATCTATGTAGGCTATACATTTGTTTTAATTTCAAGAACCATTCAGAATCATTATTTTATCATATAAAAATATACAAGTAGCTATTCTGTATTGTATTATAATTAAGCTTACCAGTAATTTGTTGCAATTTTACAGGATTTGTGCTAATAACCCCACATTCCATCAATTGCGCAGGGCTTGTCCGTCCACCTGTTGCCTGCCTGTACCGTCTGCGCTTCTGTTCAGCACCTTGCTACTACAGGTGATAATAAACCATGTGCTACACATTCTTAACCAATCATAGTACAGTACACCTAAGCTGTTGAGGCTTCATTCAAGCTACACATCTATGTAGTAGTAGGTTAACTATATGTTTTAGTGGTGTTAACCTTGATCCTTGAATCGGTAAGCAATTTTGTTATAGTATCTACAAAAAATGCCTACCACTAGTGTTTTATATTCTCAGAATACCTGTGTAGGAATGGCCCTGAATGTAGCGGTGTGTCACTGTTGTCATGCACAGGTTCCCAATCATATTGTTGGAGATTGAAGGTTCCTTAAAATAACATGTCTAATCCAGTTGGCAATGATTACATTGATTTAATCATGTTTGTAGGATTGGGATTCATTATAACAGCCTTTGGTCAGTGAATAATTATGGACTGTTTAGGCTATACAGCAAACTATCAACCAAGATAAAATATTACCCATGACAAAATATTAAAGTGAATCTACAAAGTAAATTGTGCAAGATAAAAAAATATATACAGTATATATATACTGCAATAGCATTGCCTTGTCATAGCCTTTTTGCTGACATCCTAAAATACTTCCAATTAAATATTCACTGGCTCATCAACGTGAGTTTGAAATCAATCCCATCTGCATTGTACAGGGTTTATCATAAGGAAAACAAATCTAAGCAGCATTACTGTATTCAGTTAGGGGGGAATTTTGTCCTGAGTTAAGTGTGCGGAAATGGAACATAATTCCCTTTTTTCCACTTGTCTCTCTATGCATATTCTGACCTTGAACTTAAGCATGAAAAAAGCATGCTATTTACACGCTATTAGTTTGGGACGGAAATCGAATAAATGAAGGTGTGGCGGAGGTTTGTCTACAGGTAAGCTATATTCTGACCTTGACTTAATTCCATAATAATTCCACCACCTTTATGAACGAGGAAACCATGAATAAGGTATAGCAAACAAACCTGTTTCAAGTGGGAAAAGCATCTACCTTATTTTTCCCGATAGAAATAACATTATTCTCCATGCACTGTAATTTAGAACTTGATGAGAGATAAGAGCTACGTAAATGAGTAATCCGTTTTGGAAAAGGGAATTGTAAATATAAATTACACTTATTTTAGATCTATTTTACCTCTATTTTACAAATGTGAAACCAGTCATATGGCAGCAAACTGGAGCATATCAACATATCAATTTTCCCACTGTAAAGTTTATGAAATACTGTGCCATTATGCAGAATTTAAATTGTACAGCTTTTTAACTTGCAGGGATGGGCATTCAAATGTCTTAATTATAGGCTACCGCGGATTTCTGTTTCTATCATATTAAATGTTAACCACTATCCGTATCGACCATCCGTAGGCTTGATAAATCTTGTTAGGGATAGCCCCTTTTTCTTCAATTTTCGCCTAAAATGACATACACAAATCTAACTGCCTGTAGATCAGGCCCTGAAGCAAGCATATGCATATTCGTGGTACCATTTGAAAGGAAACACTTTGAAGTTTGTGGAAATGTGAATTGAATGTAGGAGAATATAACACAATAGATCTGGTAGAAGAAAATACAAAGAAAAAAACAACAGTTTTTTTGTATTTTTTTCTATCACCATCTTTGAAATGCACCAGAAAGGTCCCAAATCTATCCATCACTCTGGTTGTGAATTCCAATGGTGTCCACAAGAGGGCAGTAGTGTATGGGCAAAGTTTCAGACTGATAACTTGAAATATGAGCAAGCTACATGACATTTAGTGTGAAGTTACCAGGTGTCCTTCACGATTTGCCCAAATGTATATTTACATTACATTTTTCTGCAAGAATATGGTCAAATCTGTGTACTTGGACTTTGATTTAGCTTTTCCAGTATTAGTAGCCATATTATAAGTTCAACATTTGCAAAACACCCAGTTTTCATAACTTCATAACTCTCTAAAGTCTTGCAATTTTTGTCCAAAAGGAAAAGGCTTGCTGTCGCATAAGGTTAGCAGCAAAATTGTGCGACAGATACGGGGTATACTTCCGCATACTCCCGTAAAGCCCAGCTCATTGGCTATCTAGTTAGCTTTGTTTGACCCCGATTGGTGCTTATTTGACAAAGTCAATCAAGTGAAGACCGCCCGTGTCATCGGCGCACCATGAAGGCGTCGCTCTCTGACCAAATTTGGTGTCCTATAGGATATACTACACTCCTAATGATAGAGTGAAGTCTGGTTATGTTCTAGGATCTCTGAGGAATAAATATGAACGTCATTTGACTGGTTGAAACAACGTTTAGGGTTAGATTTTCACAGATTCCTTTCTTTGCAAATTGAACGAGTGGAAATACAAAATCGATTGTGCATGCTATATATATGGACATTTTTAGGATATAAAAAAGGATTTTATCTAACAAAACGACACTTCATGTTATCTCTGGGACGATAAATCAGAGCAATATTTCAGAATGTAAGTACACATTTCACCTTCAGAGGTGAATTTATCAAACCTGTCGCGGTGAAAAGTGTTTTGTTGTTTTGAGCTCTCCTCAAACAATAGCATGGCATTTTTTCGCAGTAATAGCTACTGTAAATTGGACAGTGCAGTTATATTAACAAGAATTTAAGCTTTCAGCCGATATAAGACACTTATATGTACCGACATTTGTTGTTTCTCTCAAATCTGCGATCATGACACGACACTACATGATTTACAACTGTCCCATTGACAGGATGCCTATCCCTAACAAGCTGAAGCTTATAACCACACATGTTCAACTGCCAATTTACTGTTAGTTCCCTTCACTTGGTATAGCTTACATTATCATTCCATTTAATACATTTTTTTCCGTTTACCTTCATTTGCTTCCTCTGTAAACGCCATCAGGCCGTGTGGTTGTTGCTGAGGATCATTAGTAACAGTTGATCATAAAGAAAAAACATGTAGGCTACTTTAATCATCAGACCAAGCCGTAACAGTTTGAACCTGATGCACGGCGCAATACTTGCCCGTGTCATCACACAGTGCCATAGTTAGTGCAGGCAATAGACGAGGGTATAGCCTACTATTGTACACTATTCTCCCTATTATAATTATATGTACAGTTGAAGTCGGAAGTTAACCTACACTTAGGTTGGAGTTATTAAAACTAGTTTTTCAACCACTCCACAAATGTCTTGCTAACAAACTATAGTTTTGGCAAGTCGGTTAGGACATCTACTTTGTGCATGACACAAGTCCTTTTTCCAACAGTTGTTTACAGACAGATTATTTCACTTGTAATTCACTGTATCACAATTCCAGTGGGTCAGAAATTTACATACACTAAATTGACTGTGCCTTTATACAGCTTGAAAATTCCAGAAATTCCAGAAAATGATGTCATGGTTTTAGAAGCTTCTGATAGGCTAATTGACATAATTTGAGTCAATCGGAGGTGTACCTGTGGATGTATTTCAAGGCCTACCTTCAAACTCAGTGCCTCTGCTTGACATCATGGGAAAATCAAAAGAAATCAGCCCCAAAAATTCTAGACCTCCACAAGTCTGGTTCATCCTTGGGAGCAATTTTCAAACACCTGAAGGTACCACGTTCATCTGTACAAACAATAGTATGCAAGTATAAACACCATGGGACCACGCAGTAATCATACCGCTCAGGAAGAAGACACGTTCTGTCTCCTAGAGATGAACGTACTTTGGTGCGGAAAGTGCAAATCAATCCCAGAACAACAGCAAGACCTTGTGAAGATGCTGGAGGAAACGGGTACAAAAGTATCCAAATCCACAGTAAAACTAGTCCTATATCGACATAACCTGAAAGGCCGCTCAGCAAGGAAGAAGCCACTGCTCCAGGTCGACCGATTAATTAGGGCCGACATCAAGTTTTCATAACAATCGGTAATCGGTATTTTTGGAAGCCGATTAGATTGCACTCCGCGAGGAGACTGCGTGGCAGGCTGACCACCTGTTACGCAAGTGCAGCAAGGAGCCAAGGTAAGTTGCTAGCTAGCATCAATCTTAACATAATCACTAGTTAACTACACATGGTTGATGATATTACTAGTTTAACTAGCTTGTCCTGCGTGGCAAATAATCAATGCGGTGCCTGTTAATTTATCATCGAATCACAGCCTACTTCGCTTAACGGGTGGTGATTTAACAAGCGCATTTGCGAAAAAAGCACTGTTGTTACACCAATGTACCTAACCATAAACGTCAATGCCTTTCTTAAAATCAATACACAGAAGTATATATTTTTTTTAACCTGCATATTTAGTTAAAAGAAATTCATGTTAGCAGTCAATATTAACTAGGGAAATTGTCACCTCTCTTGCGTTCTGTGCAAGCAGAGTCAGGGTATATGCAGCAGTTTGGGCCGCCTGGCTCATTGCGAACTGTGTGAAGACCATTTCTTCCTAACAAAGACGTAATTAATTTGCCAGAATTTTACATAATTATGACATAACATTGAAGGTTGTGCAATGTAACAGCAATATTTAGACTTATGGATGCCACCGGTTCGATAAAATATGGAAATGTTCCGTATGTCACTGAAATAATAAACGTTTTGTTTTCTAAATGATAGTTTCCAGATTTGACCATATTAATGACCTAAGGCTTGTATTTCTGTGTGTGTATTATAATTAATTATATGATTTGATAGAGCAGTCTGACAACAATGTCAAGGTATTGGAGTGGCCATCACAAAGCCTTGACCTCAATCTCATAGAAAATTTGTGGGCAGAACTGAAAAAGTGTGTGTGAGCAAGGAGGCCTACAAACCTGACTCAGTTACACCAGCTCTGTCAGGAGGAATAGGCCACAATTCACCCAACTTATTGTGGGAAACTTGTGGAAGGCTACCAGAAACATTTGACCCAAGTTAAACAATTTAAAGGCAATGCTACCAAATACTAATTGAGTGTACGTAAACTTCTGACCCACTGGGAATGTGATGAAAGAAACAAAAGCTGAAATAAATAATTCTCTCTACTATTATTCTGACTTTTCACATTCTTAAAATAAAGTGGTGATCCTAACTGACCTAAGGCAGGGAATGTTTACTAGGAATAAATGTCAAGAATTGTGAAACTGAGTTTAAATGTATTTGGCTAAGGTGTATGTAAACTTCCGACTTCAACTGTACACTAACCTTCCAACATTACCATTGGTTGAAGAACTGAATGTGGCAATTTTCAGAATGTGTGTAAAGGCTCTCCAAACCATGTTTTTTAATGATTCATAAATACTTTCCTAAACCTAATAATGTACAAGAGCAGAGTATTTTTTAATCTACCAATTGGTGCTGAAACGGAGAAGAATATGGCTTTCTTTCATTGATCCCTAATATTCTGAAGCCGTTCTCTCGATATATTCTAGTGAGTCTGTCAACAAAATTCAAACTAAAAAGGTACACCGTCTTTAAAGGGATGGCTTAAGATAAATGTACTGAAAACCCTATTGAATGAAAACTCCACGAGAAAATCTGTTGGCCAGCAAGTGGGAGGATTTTCAGGGGTTGAATGAAATTTATTCTGAGCGTGAAAATACTTAGAAGTGCATAGGATAGGCGTACATTTCCTATGTCTGAATCGGCCCCTTACTGATGGTGTCTAAGGTTACTAGAGCTCCACATTTCATGCCCTCATCAGAGAGATGCTTCACAACATAGAACTAAAGTGTAATCCAACAGAGAGACCCTTGTACACTGTTAGAACAGAGTAGCCTACATTTCAGTAGGGTAACAGTGAATGGCAGCCATACTATTGCTAAGAGATCTTTCATTAAAAAAAGGAGGACCAAGGCACTCTTCATATAATTAATTAAGTCGCTCTGGATAAGAGCATCTGCTAAATGACTTAAATGTAATGTAAATGTAATTAAAATGCCTTTATTAGTATGGCATGTTCAATAGAAACAAAGTTTTAAAAATCTATTTTAAAACTTTGTTTCTATTGAACATGCCATACTAATGAAGGCATTTTAATTAATTATATGAAGAGTGCCTTGGTCCTCCTTTCTTTTTGATGACCAATTTACCCCTTTTACCAAAGAGCACCTTCTATCTACCAAAATGTACTATTGTGTACCTTAGTAGCGCTTCCCTTCCTCCTCTTTCTACTAGAGATCTTTCATTGGTTGACAATACAGTATCAATATGTAGGGCTTAAAGCACATTAGAATCTAAAACCGAATACAAAAACACATTCACTCAAATAATATCCTAAATGATTTATTTTATTGTGACACAACATTGGAAAAATCAAGTAAACCCAGTTTCTCTGTAGTGCTTTGAGTGCAACATTCATTGAACGTTTCCTTGAACATCCATGTAATGGGTTGTGGGGGAAGTCTTATTTGAGTCAAATCAACACCCACTAGAACCTTGCCCCAGACCTCTTACACACAAGTCTTTGAAAAGTCCAAGCAAGAACAGGGAAACATATTCCACACAAAGCCGGCCCTGACCCAGATTATTTCATTGTAAGACAAGCATTCATAATGCTCATACATCCTGTCCATTTTCTATAAATAACAAGTCAAAGGAGTTTTCTGAATTGTATAGGGGACACTTTGGAGTCTGTTTACGACCAGCTGACAAAAGCTAAAATAAATATTTTGTTTTGAGAAATTATGTGCGAGAGCTTTTAGACTGCATTAATAGTTAGATGGGGGGAAAAAACAAATCCCCAGCCGTTCATCTCTGCCAACAACCCAAAATTATATGATTATTTATGCCAGTAACAACAGTATCAACCTCTTGAAGAAAACCGTCAGAATTCATGTATTTTTTATTTTATTTTTTTATATATATATATTTTTTAAATCCCATTTTCTCCCCAATTTTCGTGGTATCCAATCGCTAGTAATTACTATCTTGTCTCATCGCTACAACTCCCATACGGGCTCGGGAGAGACGAACGTCGAAAGCCATGCGTCCTCCGAAGCACAACCCAACCAAGCCGCACTGCTTCTTAACACAGCGTGCCTCCAACCCGGAAGCCAGCCGCACCAATGTGTCGGAGGAAACACCGTGTACCTGGCCCCCTTGGTTAGCGCGCACTGCGCCCGGCCCGCCACAGGAGTCGCTGGAGCGCGATGAGACAAGGATATCCCTACCGGCCAAACCCTCCCTAACCCGGACGACGCTATGCCAATTGTGCGTCGCCCCACGGACCTCCCGGTCGCGGCCGGCTGCGACAGAGCCTGGGCGCGAACCCAGAGACTCTGGTGGCGCAGCTAGCACTGCGATGCAGTGCCCTAGACCACTGCGCCACCCGGGAGGCCGAATTCATGTATTTTCATGTGTGAGAATTATAGGGTTCAACCATCTCAATGGCTCCGCTTCAAGAGCAAGGCATGAGATCATGGTGGCTGTCATCTGTGAAAGTAGAACAGTGGCAGTCTTCCTCTCATGCATTTAGATTGAACACACAGTTGCTAGGTTTCCATCCAATTGGAGACAGATTTTATTGCATATTCTAACATACGCATAAAGAAAATATGCGCTTTTTCCACCAAACTGACTTGTTGCGGATCAAAATCAGTGCATGATGACGTAGAGCACACAATGTATTATTTCACTAAAGTTTTCATGTTCCAAATAAAATCTAAAGTTCAATGTGTTTACATCACATTTTCAACTCCACTGATAGTTTTGACACAAACTGTTGAGTTAAATAGCAAGATGTGCCTACTCTAGTCTTGGCAAGTGCGCTCTAGCCAACAGCTTGCAGATATAGTGCGAATAGGCTAGTCTATATGATGAGATTATTACGGATAAGGGCGAAAATATTTGTTGGTCAAACTGCAGTCATGTCACCAGAATATTTATTGGAAAGGAGCATCAAGTTCAACATTGTGCACTTTTACCAGCCTGTGAAGTTCAGAACTTATTTCATCTGCAGCCTAATAAACTATATGGTTTCCAGTAGTAGTGGAAGAACCACACACCATATAATTGCGTGACTCCAAGTTTAAGTCAATATGATGGTTATTATATCAATATTTGCGCATAAAGGTGTTTCCACCATTTCTCGCATAATTAATTTTAAAGACAAAAAGAACCCACCATGTCGAACGAACAAATAATCTGTCTGCATTTATAAAACTGTACCGAAGATTCCTGTTTCCATCACAGCTGTTTGTTTTTTTAATATGGTATGACTTATCTTGCATAAAAACTGGATGGAAACATGGTTATAGATCAACATTACAACTATGACATCATTTGGTGGTCCTCACATTAGTCTAACAAGACCTCCAGGGTGTGAGTGAGAGGCTAATGGGAAATGAAAAAGAAAAACACTATCATGAAGAGAATGTTGAAAAGCAAAGCACATGGTGTGCAGTACCTGAACTACAAATATATAATGATTCATCACATAGACTGAATGATATAGATTGTAAGTCTGTCTAATCATTTTAAGATTAAAATGTAAATAAAATAAGCATGTAGCATTCTTATCGATTCTCTGTAATACAAAATACCATAATTCAAATTACAACATAAAATAGACACAAATAAATATAATAAAAAACCAATCCCACTGTGGGTAATGCCATGGCCTTTTGATGCTAGAGTGCCATGGCATGATAATAATTGCATGAAATGTTAATGTTCCACATCAAGATGAATGCAGAGCTATATTTCAATCCAAACACCTGACAACCCACAATGCAGAAAATATCAAAATAAATTCAGTAATAGCTTACACAATAGCTTATACAGTTGTCAGAGCACCATTGTTGGATAATTTAGGGTTGTATTGACCTATAAAGAATCTAGCTAAACTCTGCTATTACAAATATTAAATGCATTGCCAATATAAAATAACAGCTTCTCTACCAAGTGACTGACTGGGTTTATATTTGATATTTTGCAACAGTTATCACTGTTTTTCCAAGTACTAGTGAGGCACAAACAAAATCATTTTTTCATTGATGTATGAAATCAAACATGTATCTTGTCACAATGGCCCTGGAAAAAGATTCCTGTTGTAGTACTATCGATCCATGCCGGTTGTGCCACAAGTCAGAACTGAAAAAGCAAGGCATTTCCAGGCATCTACAATTTTGGTATTAAGAAAGTTTTCTGCTCCATTAGTGTCCACAAACGCTACATTACTGAGCAACAAGACTTCAACAAACAATCACCCACTGTGTTTTGAGTTTAGTGTGAAGACTCAAAACTGAGTTTAAAAATTTACCTAAAACAATTGTAGAGGATATTTTGTATGAGATCAGAACCTTACAGTAGATTAGCCTGTGAGCTAACAGCTGTAGTAGTAATACTGAACGGGTAAGGGTCTGCAGAATCTCGCTGGACCAAGTGAGGTAGAGGATCGTACAGACACAGATGTGACGGCATGGGGGTGGTGGTTGTGAGGTAAGGGGGGGGGGGGTGTGAGAGGAGGAGGAGTGCTCTGACTTACACCTCTCCAAAGTTGGTGTGGCCCGTCTCCTTGGCATGTTCCCGGGCCTCCTTCTGTCCTACTAGGCCTGTCTGACACACCATGCAGCGCAAGGCAAAGCGGTTGATGTCCGTAAACTGCCGCTTCCTTCGCGCCTCGTCCGCTAGCTCCAGGGCCTGGGCCAGGATGATGTCATCTGTGGTGGAGAAGATGGTCTGGGGCGGAGTGTCGGAACCAGGCGTTTCTTTCTGCAGTGGGTCGTAGTGGATGCCGTCGTAGATGAGCAGCACACGTTTGTGGTAGCCAGCGTCCTCACCAAATCTATCCACACGCACTGTCTGCGTGTCAACTACACAGATCTCACACTGGTAGAATTTGGACAGGATGGACACCTCTATAGCTCCGCCCCAGGTGTCGTCACGTCGGATCCAGGTGCAGTACTCCTCGTTGGTCTTTCCCAAAACTGCCTCAGAGTAAGCCGTTGGGTCACTCGACACGATCTGGGCGATGAGGCCTCGCATCTCGGGGGCACACGCTAGGTCGTATACCCCGCCCTCCACCACATAGGAGACACTGGTGAACAGGCAGGAGTTGTCTGCTGGAACGACCCTTCTGGCCAGCACAGGGGGAGACTCCAGGCGGGGTCCCTTGGTTACAGCTGAATTGGTTGTCTGGGTCTTCATCTTGTTCTTCTCTTCCTCCTCAACAATGAGAGTGTCTCCTGCAACACAGTCATTTTCTTAATCAAATACAGCCATGACACTGCATGGTGAAGTGTATCCAGCTGTGTAAAAGTCACAAGTGATTGATTCAAGTGAGAAGAGAGAGACAACATAGCCTACCTGATTTGATGGGGTAGTCCTTGAGGTGAGCATCTCCGTTTCGGAGGTCCAAGCTAGAGGGAGGGTAACCAACCATGATCTTCTGTACATCACAGGGGATACCAGTCAGCTCCTCTACCTTGCTCTTCAGCTCCTGCACACAGGACTGATGCGTCAGGCCCTGCATTATGTGGCTCCCATTTTTGGTTTTGCAACGCAGACGCAACATCCTGGGGTCCTTAACCTGTGGGAATAAAACACCATTCAACAAAGGAACATCACAGGCGTGTAGGCTACATACAACTGAAGAAGTGAATGCTAGTTTATTCAGGCCAAGGAACCTTGTAGCAAGACATTACTTTCATTTCTAATGGAAAAGTAATTTGTTTGAAGTCACAGCATGCTGATGACACTTCGATGGGGCTAAACTGCCGATCACAGCAGTGCAAGCAAAACAACTGACTGCAACTATTTATTTGTTCTGCAACTCCAAGATCTTTTTCACCTCCCGAGAGGCGCTGAATTGCAGTGCTAGGAGGTCACTACAGACCCGGGTTCGATCCCGGGCTGGATCACAACCGGGAGTCCCATAGGACAGCGCACAACTGGCCCAGCGTCGTCCGGTGTTGTGCCGGAAAGCTTCTCCCTGCCAGAACCCCCCCCCCTCCCCTCCCTCGCGTGAACGTGCACACACGCAATTATTCATTGCTGCGACTTGCTTGCTAGTTGAGATTTCTGATCACGTTAGGCTGCGTTTCCCTTTATTTTTCATGGTGGTTTGATCGCAGGGGAGGCACTAGAAATGTCTGCAGTTTTCGGGTTTGGCTATTTGTTTCAAGTGTATTAGTCTAGAAATATTTTTTGGGCCAAAATTCGTCATCTCTCCCATGTCTTATTCGACTAGTAGTTGTTCTGAAATGTTTATTGCTTGCCTACATTTTACTCCCTCTGTTTAAAATAACACATACATTAATTATTAATTTGCCTATCCTGACGTGAAGTTTTTTTCTATAGAAAGTATTTGACTCTAGCCACAAAGTTAAGGAAATTAGAAGGAGGGGGGTCGGCAAGGCCATTTTCGTGTCTGTTGAAATCCCCCCCAATCTATTTTGGGACTGCAAGGCCTGGCACTTAAGAATAATTTTGATGACCTATCATGCCCTCTGATGTGTGCCACAGGAAGTATTTGACTCTAGTCACAAAAAGAAGTGGTTATTTCAGCAATAATAGTTTTCAGAGCCCTCTACTGTTCTCTATATCCATCCCTCCATCCCCATCCCATTGTGCTTTTCCACATTTTTTCTTTACACTTTTTCTGTTTTAGTAGTAGGTACAGTAGTAATAAAATTAAAGTGTACTCTAGGCAAAAAGAAAGTTCAAATATACAAGTCAACATAAGTGCATATCCATAATCACAGTAAACTGTTATAATAATAGAAAAGAATATGTATAATATAATAAACAAAACTATGACTGAATGTGCCTCCATGAAGAATCCCCTCCCCAATAGGTCTCTTCGCCCTCAATAGGACAGCCCCAGCACCTCCATCGTCCCCATCAACCTCCCCCACCCCTCAACCACAAAAATGATCATTGAAAATAGATATATATCTCACTCACTACATAAACATATTCACAGGATACTCAACTTATCTCTTTTCCTACATCAGATATGCAGGTGACATTTCCACTTGGATGACAGCACATAATCAGCAAGACAGAGATGCTCTTCATCCGAGGGATGCCCATTCTCAGATGTCAGATAATCTGAGATGATCACGTCATTTACATTCCAGCCCTAACCTGAACGTTCTGCTTCTTCCTCCACACCATCCAGCGATGACCCCAAGATGCTAAGTCAGAGCCTTTGTCAGCTCCAGATTTGACTACTTCAACTCACATCCTGCTGGAATCCCTGCATTCTCAGATTCTCCTCTGTTATTAATCTCTATATTGTAATCAATAAAGTGTTTCAAAATGCTGTACTTTTATTAACATATATGTTCAGATCGCACCTGAGAAGGGGTGTAATATCTCCAGATGGGCGTGTGGTACCCTTCCTCACCCATGCCAACAAGATGTTACTTCTTGTGGGGTCTTTACTTATACTCTCATACTTACTTTCAAGGCAATGTACAATGAACCTACTGATAGAATACTGACTAAAAGGCAAAACAGAACTGTCAAATTATATTATAGCTGTGTTGTATACTTCAAATCTTAAATGTTAGAATCTTAAGTGTAACAATTTTTTGGGGGGAAACAACTGTTTTTCCCAATTTGCTGAATGTGTTCTGAAGGAGGAGTCGATTTGTCTTTTCAAATACGGACAAAGATGTTAACATCATGAGAGAAGAAATAGCAGTCACTCTCCTCAAATGCTGTTATGTTCAATTTCTAATTTAATAAAAAAACATTGATATGGATCTTTCAAGGTTAACTTTGATCCAACTTCTGACTAGATGGCCACTAAAACACATGTATTTAAATAATTCTGTAACTATTCCCTTGTTCCCTGTTTGCTCAGAAAAATGCATGTAAAGATTTATAGACTACTTGACATTATGTTTTGCTAGATAACCTGAGCCAACTGTGCCACTTCTGTGGGGAGGTGGACAATAATGAGGAAGACACTAACTGGGTAATTGCTTATTACTACTTATACAAATTCATACTCCTAAAAATGTGCCTTTAGAATTGAAAAGTTCTAGAGGTAGTATCATCTGCTTTGTCTGATAATAAATGAAATAATTGTATTTCAAGAAAATGTTTATTTTATATATATTAACATTTTTCATCATAAATGTCAGATTGGTTGTGCCCACGATGGTTCCACCAGTCCTGTATGAAAACCATCTCATCATTGGAGGATTATGTCTGCGCTGCCTGTCAGGACTAGGTTAGGCTTGAGTTCCAGGCGACGGTATCACCTGGAAAACGTTCCATAAAAGTGGACTAAATGTTCAGTCGAGCGGTTGCAGCTTTCCAATATTTGTTTGTTATTTGTCTTTTTATGTTTTATTTTATTTTTTATTTTATCGTATTATGCAAAGATCTAAATTTGTATTTCTTATTTAATGTTTGTTAACAAACTTAACTTTGTTATGTTATTGTGTATTATCATTATTTTCTTAAACATTACAAAATGTTTCTAAAATAAATGTTTGTTTATTTATACTCTAATTTTGCTTTGTGGCACACACTACTAGTCAACATGAGTTACCAAAATGATTCTGAAGTTTACAGGCCTCGTTTACAGTCCCAAGATTTCCTTAATTTTGTGGCTAGAGTCAAATACTTTCTATAGAATTAACTTAATGTCAGGATAGGCAACCGAAATTAATAATTAATGTATGTGTGTTATATTAAACAGAGTCAAATGTAGGCAAGCAATAAACATTTCAGAACAACTACTAGTCGAATAAGACATTGTAGAGATGACGAATTTTGGAAAGGAGATTTATTTATAGACTAATAGACTTGAAACAAATAGCCAAACCGAAAACTGCAGATATTACTAGTGCCCCACGATCAAACCGACATAAAATATATAATGAAACGCAGCCTAACCTGATCAGAAATCTCAACTAGCAAGCAAGTCGCAGCAATGAAGAATTGAGTGCGTGCACGTTCACGCGAGGGAGGGGGAGCATTTCGGCACAACACCTGTTTAGGGCAGGGTTTGGCCGGGGGAGAGGACTTTACAAGTAGGCCGTAATTGTAAATGATAATTTGTTCTTAAATGACTTGCCTAGTTAAATAATGTTTAAAAACAAATTACATAGCATTTCTGTGCTAGCGTTACCTACGCTAGCATGTTGTCACTTTCCTCTTCTGCTATCTACAATACGAGACGAACTGGTTTCAGTGAAACTGTCTAGCAAAACACAAGCAAATGAGCAATGTGATTGATTAACGTTAATTGATGTTGAGTGTTAGCTAGTTTGACAACTAGGCTAGCTAGCCAAGTGTTCTGCTAGCAAAGGGCTAACGTTAGCTGGCTAAACTGTTATGGTACTTTACTCTAACGAGATTGCAGCCTCACTTTACATAACTACGTAATTTACCTCTTTAATTAATAATTGAACCATTATTTATTTGCTTACCTGATGAAAATTGTACCCCTGCCTCGGACAATAAATATCAACCGACAGTCTCTGATGTAGAACGTCACAAATGTGAGTGTGTTATTATTCGTAACGTCGTTGCCACACACATGACGTATACACAAGCTTTGTTTCCGTTTGGCTAGAAGAGGGGATAGATCCACTCAATTGATGGATCCAGTCTCTTTTCAAATTAAATGTTAACTTTTGTGACATATTAAAGCCTCATATAGTTTACATCCTAATAATGCAAGTGAAGTGAAATTACATGAGCTAACTTTATATTTTAGCAGACACTTACGCAAAGCAATTTATAGGAGCGATTAGGGTTAAGTGCCTTGCTCAAGGCAGATTTTTCACCTAATCAGTTCAGGGATAAGAAACAGCGAGCTTTCGGTTACTGGCTCAAAGCTCTTATCTGCTAGGCTACCTGCCGCTTGTGTGCATAGTGCTTAATAGTTCTCGAGCGGTACAGAGAGTAGGCAAATTAACTTGAAACATGTCACCTCCTCCTTCCCCCAAACTCACACAGAAAAAGGAGACATAAATTACACCGGTTTTACATATTTAATGACTCTTTAATACAGTTACTGGAGCAACATCTTAAATACAATTCAACTATGCTAAACCAGCTAATTGAGGCAATGAAGTCCATATCAACAGGCAACATTTTACATGACAAAATTCACGAGAATAATACTGCAGCCGGGTATTGAGTACAGTACATTCTTGAGCTGAGCAGGCTATCGTTGGAAAACGTATCAAATATATAGTCACAACTTTTCTTTGGAACCTTCTTGTGTATGATTATAAACATCTTTACAAGTGTACTATGCACAGAACAGATAACTTTTCAGTAAGGCTTTCAACATGCCCCAAAAGACACAGGCAAAAAATCATAAATAATTGTGACACTGTAGTTCGCAGTCATTGGAATAATTGGGTGTACGTAATAGCATAACTTTTATCTAAATTAAAAGGATATTGTGTGCCCCTACTGACTAGTGGCTTTTGGTGCAAATTTCCCAAAATCTCATCACTTTATGCAGGTTATTTATGAAAACATTCAGCACAACACCAACTCAAAACACAGCAGAATGCCAAACACATTCATACAAATAGCGACATCTCAATATCTAATATACAGCTACTCTACATTCTTCTGGTATTCTACATATCAATATCCTATTAAGAATATGTGATGAGAAAAAGATCTTATCACACCTTGACTATGTTAAATATTTCCTTCAAGTATCTCAAAGCATCTGTTAAAATATGGGATATTTGCACTGTTTTGGTTTTAGTGGTAATGGCTAACAAGCTACATTTATTAATAGTCGCATGTCTGTAATAATTGGTTAAAAGGCAAGGTTCTCAAATAAGCTTTGAGTTGCTTAAAAATCTACTAGTGTAAAACATTTCCTCAACCATAATCAAAGGGACAATTCAGCGAGAATTTCATAAGAAAGGTATTGAAGCTACACTATGATAACTAGGACCGTAGTACTTTTCTTATTCCATGTTTACATATTTCTGTTACTCCTTTATGTTATCTGAAGACAGAGTAAGTAATTGACAGATAAATACATTCATTTACATGTCAACTTCCCTTTTAAGAGCACTGGACTAACTTCTAATCTAAAATATATACAGTATATCCTTATTGTAAATGGTTCCACACAAACCATATATGACCACAATATCAAATTATCCTACTATGTTTTTCTGTGTTCATAATGTCATGTGATGGCTAATATGGATGTATCTGATAATTGGCAAAAATGCTTTATGCTGCAGTAGTGGGAAAGGATTTCATGATACCATAACATGCTGCCACATATATTCAACAAGACATAAAGGGTCTCTGATACACATAAGGCATCATGTTTGATCTCTATTGGCATACATGAAAGAGGTGTTATAGTTGTGGTTTCAGATATTTGGCATGCAGGGAAAATATTATATGATGTGTAAGGCCATAGGTACATGGAGGATAGGATGAGCAGAACTTCAGTGTCACAGGGATAGACTGAGGCACCAGCTGAACTTGAAGGTGACTTCATAGTCACTCAGAAGCGGACACAGCCACTAGTTTCTTCTGGGCTGTCATAGTCGATTCCTTCACACAGGGAGTCCTTTAAACAGAAACAGACATGATTAATATTCTCAGTCGATAATTAACATGAGTCCAAACACTCTGACCAATTATGGTCTTGAAGACAGGTCTTACATTACTACTAGTGTTTTGCCTCAGAGAGACCAATGAAAAGAAACATCCCTGCTAGGTAAAAACTTTTCTCCTGATACACCATCATCATTATAAAACAAAGTGGGAACGAAATGATTAGTACTATTAGTAGTGAAGTGTATGTCCTTGAACTGAAATTATGATGAAGCATCATACTGTATGATGATATCAGTTTAAGATGCTATACATACCCCATTGTCTTATTGAGATGACATTTCATGTGAATAAGTGAAAACAGAAATTAAATTGGTGGAGTTCTGCGGGAATTTATCTTAAATACTCACAGACAACAGCTTCCTATCCGAGGCTATGACGACACAGGGAGGGAGGGAGAAAGGGAAGAGACAGAAATGGGGAGACTAGCTGAAGCACTGAACTCACAACAAAGCGAAGCGAACCAACACACTCGGATCACAACAGCAACTTTGAATATGCATCTCAAAACATCAACATGTCTATATTTACGACCCTTGTATGGCATTGATCTCTGACTCTAATTGTTGTTCAGTGCATGTTTCTCCTAAGATCACCATATGACTAATGTATAACACCTGGTTACTGGAAGACTTTTTAACTGTGTATCTGGAATGGTACTTAAGTGATCTATTCATAAGATGTAAATGAGTAGTGGTGCAGTTTATTTAGGACAGGCATAGTGCTGTGCATATTCAAGATGGAGACACAGCCCATGAAGAAAAGGGGAGGCCATGTAAGACAAACAGCTGATGTTGGGGGAGAGACAGACATAATATAAAGAGGGGAAGCCACCAACAAGACCACAGCATGTCAGGGAGAAGTCCACTCTGTTTTTATTACAGAGTCTGAATTATCAAGTTGATTTAAGGGTGGTGGGATGCTAAGGATAAAGAAGAGATTGGCTTGGGTGGGAGGAGGGAGGGGACTGAGTATAATTATGAGTGATTAATTAAGAGGGCACCATCCATTTCTGACACTAACTTGGCTTTGCTGCAGCACCCCCTCTGGCATCTCGGGGAACTGCAGGGCCGATGGGAAGGGGCGTTGGGGGAGCCAGGGACGGTTGCCGGCACTGTAGAGCCTGGGCCGCTTGAACTGGTCGTGACTGGACAGGGGGGTGTAACTATTCCGCCGGACGGGAGCTGGGTTCCTCGGGACCTTTTCCTGGTTGGAGATGGGGAAACACCAGGTGCATTAAAGAAAGCGACCCGGGAACACACAGCGTTACTGGGACAATTCCCCAAAACACAGCAATCAAACAATCGTTCTCCTTGATCAACCACTACAATAGGACTTTTGCTATGGAATATGAAAAAGTTGATTCTGCATAGTAAAAAAAAAAAAAGCACTAACAGATTCCACTTAATTCTGCTCCTCTCAAATATTGTCTATGGCATCTCACTAATAGCTCAGACACACCGGTAGGATTGTGAAACGTTTGCCTGCCGACTACTTAGCACTTCTGAACAGAGTGTCGGCAGTCTCTCTCTTTTGTGTTCACATAGCAAAGACCTTGAAGTCGTCAGCAACTCAGCCTTGTTAAAATAGTCCAAAACAGAAGATGGCAGTAGCGTTATTTGGAAATGCATGTCCGTTGTTTTATGGTCTACAGTCACGACGAGTTCAAGCGGCCCAATATTAGCTAGCTATATAGCTAGCGGCGCTAATGTTACTATTGTTTTAGACAGCCCTTGTTGATATAGCTAGATGGCCACAGCTAGATAACTCACTAGCAAGATGACAAATAAACAATTTAATTCACTCTCCATGGTCACTACAGCCCATAGATACATTTTTTTGCTAGCTGGCTAACGTTATGGTTAGTATTATTCATTAGCTAGCAAGATGTTGTGCTAGCTAGGTAAAGTTAAGACACTGCATTGACTCTCAGTAGCCAGCTACAGGCAGCTGCTTCATGGAAAATAATCCATTGTGATGTAATTATCATTTTACTAGCTATAGTGGCCAGATTGGTAAAGTATTTAGTGTTGTGTGCATTGTGCTGCACTTACCACCCCGTTTGTTTCATATGAAGTGTGTGTAACTGCCTTGTCAGTTAGCAAGCTAACGTTATCTAGTTAGCTAACTAATAAGCTAGTGCAAACCTAAATAAATATGTAAAGACTTGCTCTAGAAAAAATTTAGTTTTATTGTTTTAGTGGTGTCGGTGTTCGCAAGCAGGGAAAGGTAATCAGTCATAGCTTCGTACAAGTTAAATATAAAGTCACACTAACTACTCATTTATCCAGACATAGCTTGAGCTAGTTTGGTTAAAGAGGTTCCGTGAAGCATGTGATATGTGAGCAGAACAGAGCAGGGATGCCAAAAAGGAGCAAAGCCTTGCCACTGAGGATAACATGCAATGTTACTTACAAGTGGTCGGTCGCGATGTGTGTTCACTGCCTCCACGTTAAGGTAAAACATTTCCACTTTACAGCCTGGGGATAGTTGCAGAGATAAATTCATTTTACCCATTCCTAATTGTCAAACTAAACTCAGCAAAAAAAGAAACGTCCCCTTTTCAGGGCCCTGTCTTTCAAAGATAATTCGTAAAAATCCAAATAACTTCACAGATCTTCATTGTAAAGGGTTTAAACACTGTTTCCCATGCTTGCTCAATGAACCATAAACAATTAATGAACATGCACCTGTGGAATGGTCGTTCAGACACTAACAGCTTATAGACGGTAGGCTATTAAGGTCACAGTTATGAAAACTTAGGACACTAAAGAGGCCTTTCTACTGACTTTGAAAATCACCAAGAGAAAGATGCCCAGGGTCCCTGCTCATCTGCGTGAACGTCCCTTAGGCATGCTGCAAGGAGGCATGAGGACTGCAGATGTGGCCAGGGCAATAAATTCGCAATGGCCGTATTATGAGACGCCTAAGACAGCGCTACAGCGAGACAGGACGGACAGCTGATCGTCCTCGCAGTGGCAGACCACGTGTAACAACACCTGCACAGGATCGGTATATCCGAACATCACACCTGCGGGACAGGTACAGAATGGCAACAACAACTGCCCGATTTACACCAGGAATGCACAATCTCTCAATCAGTGCTCAAACTGTCTGCGAAAGGCTGAACTGAGGGCTTGTAGGCCTGTTGTAAGGCAGGTCCTCACCAGACATCCCCGGCAACAACGTCGCCTATGGGCACAAACCCACCGCCGCTGGACGAGACAGGACTGGCAAAAAGTGCTCTTCACTGACGAGTCTCGGTTTTGTCTCACCAGGGGTGATGGTCGGATTCGCGTTTATCGTCGAAGGAATGAGCGGTACACCGAGGCCTGTACTCTGGAGCGGAATCTATTTGGAGGTGTCGGGTCCGTCATGGTCTGGGGCGGTGTGTCACAGCATCATCGGACTGAGCTTGTTGTCATTGCAGGCAATCTCAACGCTGTGCATTACAGGAAAGAGCCTCCTCCCTCATGTGGTACCCTTCCTGCAGGCTCATCCTGACATGACCCTCCAGCATGACAATGCCACCAGCCATACTGCTCCTTCTGTGCGTGATTTCCTACAAGATAGGAATGTCAGTGTTTTGTCATGGCCAGCGAAGAGCCCGGATCTCAATCCCATTGAGCACGTCTCGGACCTGTTGGATCGGAGGGTGAGGGGTAGGGCCATTCACCCCAGAAATGTCCGGGAACTTGCAGGTGCCTTGATGGAAGAGTGGGGTAACATCTCACAGCAAGATGTGGCAAATCTGGTGCAGTCCATGAGGAGGAGATGCACTGCAGTACTTAATGCAGCTTAATGCAGCCACACCAGATACTGACTGTTACTTTAGATTTTGACCCCCCCCCCCCCCCCCCCTTTGTTCAGGGACACATAATTCAATTTCTGTTGACAGTGAGAGGACGTTTCTTTTTTTGCTGAGTTTACTAGTGGTGATAGAAGAAATCCATCAGATGTGAACATAACACAATGTAATTGTCAATTTATTCTACCGTAAGTCTAATGAACACAAAGTCTTACCATAGGCAACAGGGCTGAGCTTGAGCACTGTGTGCAGTGGACATTTCAGATAGGGTAGATCATCTACGAAATACAGTTAAAAAAAAAAAGTGTCAATGACTTCTGGTGTTTGTGACATTGTCAGTAAGTATGTACTGTATGGTGTGTGCTCACCCACCTGCACTCTTGTCCAGGAAGTAGGCTAGCAGGCAGCGCATGACAGCCTGGTGACAGATGACCAGCACATTGCCTTGTCTCTCTAGCTCCATGATGACAGGCTCTAACCGCTGCACTAGGTCCTGGTAGGACTACAGGTGAGGAGAAGGGACACACTGAGCTTTAGCTATCCCTAACAAGATAAGGGCTCCATATTGTGGTAAGTGGGTAGGACTTTACCTCTCCTCCTAGGTAGCGGTAGTGGTACTTGTCTTGGTCCCTCAGGGCAAACTCTTCTGGAAAGGAGTTCTGGATCATATCATATGTCATCTCCTCACAAACACCCTAACAGATGGGAAAGAGAGAACTCTGGAAAATGTGCCTTGGCAGTTGAGTTGCCAGATAATGATCAATCATTACTTATTATTCAAACAATGAATATAACAAGTCCTTTATCAAAGATCAAATTCATTTTAATCACAAATGGTGTCTACCTAAATCAAACCATCATGGTATTCATTATTTTAGACCAGTGATAAGTGAGAGATCAGAGGGAAAGTCAGTACTGACAGCATCTATCTCGTTGAGGATCTTCCACTGTTCGTAGGGCACAATCAGCTCCTCAGCAGTCTGGATGGTACGTCTCAGCTGGCTTGTCCACACCTTCAGGTCCGACAGTTTGTGCTCCTCGATGAAGCCGCGCAAGGCATGGGCAAACTGGACCAGAAAGGGCAAAGAGAGATTAGTGTCAATAACAGGCCCATCTATCAGGGGACTTCTTACTGTACATGATCATGGTAAACATGCTATTAACTATTTAAGAGTACATGACCAGATTACCAGTGTTTCCTCAAATTTAAAGTACAGGAGCTTTAATTAGTATTTTCCATTAGCTGTTCAACTAAATCTAAATAGAAATCGGTAGGATCTACTGACTCAAAGACAAAGGTCAGTAATATGCCTGACTGCTCCATAGAGATTGATAGAGGCTTCTACTGGACAAAAGGCCGTATTAGCATTGGCACATTGGCACTGAGGGCTTCCATCATTTTAATGTAGTCAACAGGGGGGGCCTTTCAACTTCATTGGCTGATCCCTCCTGGTTACCCTGTTGGAGTCATGTCCAACTGAGTCATCAGGGGGGGGGGATCAGCCAATCGTGAAGAAGAAAATGGACTACTTCAAAATGGAGATGGCCTCAATGGCGCTGCCCATGCTATCACAGATGCTATAATGGCACAGGTACAAAGATGAATCCTCTAATCTCTATGGACTGCTCTCTCTGGACTAGGCCTAACTGTCATGGCAGACAGGACACATACCTGTTTTCCCCCTGGGGAGAGCTCCGAGTCACCTCCGATACGGCCCTCCATGTTGTGATTGCTCTCTCCATGCCGGCACAGGTAGAGCGAGTGAGAGTGCACTTGAATGTTCATGAGGTAGTACACTATCCTACTCTGGATGTAGTCTTGCACCCGGTTCACCAGGAAGCGCCGGCCCACATTCTCCACCTTGATAAAGGATAGGTCCCTACGGGAGACACAGTAACACAATTGTCTGTATGTATTCTGTCTCCACCTGGTGGCATTCATCTGACCTTGCAGCAAATTTACAGCAATTCTCGAGAACTACAAACGTTAATGCCTATTAGGTATACCACATGATGATCGGTATGGACAGTTCCCTCTAATTGAAGCAATGTCCTATTCAATTGCAACAGACTGAGACAGACAATATGCTTTGGTCATTCTTACTTGTCATAATCATCGGGATCCAAAGGTTGGTATGTAACCTTATAGCACTCTATGCGTTTGAGAAAGTCATCCATTACCCTCTCTCTGTGCCTCTCTGGGTAGTCTGGACTGGACACCTTCACCTCCTGTTTAGAGATATGACACATTAGAATGTGGGCAAAGAAAAATGAAAGTCGTGACATGACAAGGATATAGTCAGTGTATAAATAGGTTAGTTTTGACCCTGGCCTGGGCTCATAGTAAAGCATTACAATCCCACATGGCGACATCGGAACATACCAGAATATTAGCAGCAATGACTTCTGGGTCATCACACACAGACTCCACAAAGAACACCTGTTGGAAATAAAGCAGCTCAGACTGCGCCACTAAAATATACTGCCTCACCACAGGGCTGGATGCAGTGTCGTTACACAGAGTAACGTTATATGGAGATAAACACAAAAATATATTTGGCAATTTAGCACATTTTTACCTTGAATGCATTCTCTTTCCCAAAATCAAGAATGAGGTCTCTCCTCTCCCTTGTTGTGTTTGTTGCATCAAATACCTAATCAAAGCAAACATCACTAAACGGGTGGATATATGTAAAATATATTGAACAGACAAAAAGGAATCTAAAGGAAAGAGTAGATGCCTTACAGCGATTTGTCCTCCTTCTTCAGTTAGATATCCTTTCACATCCTCCAGGGCTACCAGAGCACACTGTCTGTGGGAGAGGAGAGGGAAATACAATGGCAGTAGTCTTAATCTGCATCAAAGGGCTCAACAGTTGGTCTGCAGAAAAGGGGGCAGGTATGCATTCCAACCTCAGATAATATATATATATTGTTTTTATACTCAATCTTAAAGGCCCCTGTATCATTTTGTGTTTGATTCTATGGTGAACAGTCCAGTAGACCAGAATGATATACTGTATACCTATCTTTCTTCTGTACAGACATCTGAATAGTAACACTGACAGAACAGTGAGGGAACATACCGATGCAACATTTTGTAAGGAGTGAGTGAGTGCCAGAAATATATTTAGATCAGCATTCTGTGATGTTGTCAAGAGCAGTAGCCATTTACAGGTCCATAAAGGGCAATTCAGATGTGTCTCATTAAGTGATTATCCTGGATCAAGTTTAGTGCTTGCTTAGAAAACCTTCAGCTAGTTGGAAAATAGTAATCCATCACAAATTACTATGAAAAACTAAGCAAATGTCCATTTGAATCCCACAACTGGTGTGTGTGTACACACACACATTCTATTAATATAATATGGGTCTTTTGTACACTGAATATCTGCTTGCACAGCAGACAGTGTGTTGGTTCAGAAACTCACTGGCCATTGACATTGGCAGCAGCCGGGGCTGCAAAGTACACCTGTGAAATCATGCATAAGAGAACCTGGTGAGCTGCTGGAGTAATGAGATTGACTCAGATCTGACCATGCTGATGGAAACAATACTTGATTAATGACCATTTTTTTTCTAACATGTTACGATTGATAGAAAACTTTGTCTGTCATATGTGAACTTAAGTTCTAAGCAAATAAAAATGGAAAATGTGCCATCAAAACAGTGTGCATGGCAATTGTGAATGCTTTCTCAGTATGGAATCTGCATGAATAAAACAAACGTAACTTACTTCCTTATTTCCATGGCTTCCTTGTTGTCGTGTCTGAAGAAGTCGTAGGACTTGTAAGCTTTGACAGCCTCTCGGCGGTAAACACCCAAGTTAAACACTACAAAATTAACAAAATGGCACCAACAGAGTTATGACTTGCTTGTATTAGTGTCTACATGGTTTATTAAGTTAGGGTTGTCTCCTATCATAGAAATGGGACTGGTTCAAAGTAGGATCCTATTCAACATGGGGCGTCTCAGTTCTCAGGAGATTTACATTTTTTATTAAAAATGTGACATTTACCTAATAATGAAGGCATTTACTTTGTAGGACACAATATACTGGTGATTTAAAGTTGACTGAAGTGCTTATTAAAAGATATCTCAAACACCAGAGGGTTCCACCATCAATAGTCTGTCGTAATGGAAGACTTAAAGGGACATGTACACTGCTCAAAAAAATAAAGGGAACACTTAAACAACACAATGTAACTCCAAGTCAATCACACTTCTGTGAAATCAAACTGTCCACTTAGGAAGCAACACTGATTGACAATACATTTCACATGCTGTTGTGCAAATGGAATAGACAACAGGTGGAAATTATAGGCAATTAGCAAGACACCCCCAATAAAGGAGTGGTTCTGCAGGTGGTGACCACAGACCACTTCTCAGTTCCTATGCTTCCTGGCTGATGTTTTGGTCACTTTTGAATGCTGGCGGTGCTTTCATTCTAGTGGTAGCATGAGACGGAGTCTACAACCCACACAAGTGGCTCAGGTAGTGCAGCTCATCCAGGATGGCACATCAATGCGAGCTGTGGCAAGAAGGTTTGCTGTGTCTGTCAGCGTAGTGTCCAGAGCATGGAGGCGCTACCAGGAGACAGGCCAGTACATCAGGAGACGTGGAGGAGGCCGTAGGAGGGCAACAACCCAGCAGCAGGACCGCTACCTCCGCCTTTGTGCAAGGAGGAGCAGGAGGAGCACTGCCAGAGCCCTGCAAAATGACCTCCAGCAGGCCACAAATGTGCATGTGTCTGCTCAAACGGTCAGAAACAGACTCCATGAGGGTGGTATGAGGGCCCGACGTCCACAGGTGGGGGTTGTGCTTACAGCCCAACACCGTGCAGGACGTTTGGCATTTGCCAGAGAACACCAAGATTGGCAAATTCGCCACTGGCGCCCTGTGCTCTTCACAGATGAAAGCAGGTTCACACTGAGCACATGTGACAGACGTGGCAGAGTCTGGAGACGCCGTGGAGAACGTTCTGCTGCCTGCAACATCCTCCAGCATGACCGGTTTGGCGGTGGGTCAGTCATGGTGTGGGGTGGCATTTCTTTGTGGGGCCGCACAGCCCTCCATGTGCTCGCCAGAGGTAGCCTGACTGCCATTAGGTACCGAGATGAGATCCTCAGACCCCTTTTGAGACCATATGCTGGTGCGGTTGGTCCTGGGTTCCTCCTAATGCAAGACAATGCTAGACCTCATGTGGCTGGAGTGTGTCAGCAGTTCCTGCAAGAGGAAGGCATTGATGCTATGGACTGGCCCACCCGTTCCCCAGACCTGAATCCAATTGAGCACATCTGGGACATCATGTCTCGCTCCATCCACCAACGCCACGTTGCACCACAGACTGTCCAGGAGTTGGCGGATGCTTTAGTCCAGGTCTGGGAGGAGATCCCTCAGGAGACCATCCGCCACCTCATCAGGAGCATGCCCAGGCATTGTAGGGAGGTCATACAGGCACGTGGAGGCCATACACACTACTGAGCCTCATTTTGACTTGTTTTAAGGACATTACATCAAAGTTGGATCAGCCTGTAGTGTGGTTTTCCACTTTAATTTTGAGTGTGACTCCAAATCCAGACCTCCATGGGTTGATAAATTTGATTTCCATTGATAATTTTTGTGTGATTTTGTTGTCAGCACATTCAACTATGTAAAGAAAAAAGTATTTAATAAGAATATTTCATTCATTCAGATCTAGGATGTGTTATTTTAGTGTTCCCTTTATTTTTTTGAGCAGTGTATAATGTTCTTCAAAAGTGATGTTGTAGGGGCTGTCTTCCCCCACTCACCTTTGGTTGGCACCCCTATCCAGTTGAGGTATCGTGTCAGTTTCTTAGACATGTAGGTCTTTCCCCTAGCAGGTAGGCCGATCATTACAATCACTGTTGGAGAGTTTGTCATGTAGGATGCCCATGCTGAACAGAAAGACAGACAGACATACAGTGGGGAGAACAAGTATTTGATACACTGCCGATTTTGCAGGTTTTCCTACTTACAAAGCATGTAGAGGTCTGTAATTTTTATCATAGGTACACTTCAACTATGAGAGACGGAATCTAAAACAAAAATCCAGAAAATCACATTGTATGATTTTTAAGTAATTAATTTGCATTTTATTGCATGACATAAGTATTTGATACATCAGAAAAGCAGAACTTAATATTTGGTACAGAAACCTTTGTTTGCAATTACAGAGATCATACGTTTCCTGTAGTTCTTCACTAGGTTTGCACACACTGCAGCAGGGATTTTGGCCCACTCCTCCCTACAGATCTTCTCCAGATCCTTCAGGTTTCGGGGCTGTCGCTGGGCAATACGGACTTTCAGCTCCCTCCAAAGATTTTCTATTGGGTTCAGGTCTGGAGACTGGCTAGGCCACTCCAGGACCTTGAGATGCTTCTTACGGAGCCACTCCTTAGTTGCCATGGCTGTGTGCTTCGTGTCGTTGTCATGCTGGAAGACCCAGCCACGACCCATCTTCAATGCTCTTACTGAGGGAAGGAGGTTGTTGGCCAAGATCTCGCGATACATGGCCCCATCCATCCTCCCCTCAATACGGTGCAGTCGTCCTGTCCCCTTTGCAGAAAAGCATCCCCAAAGAATGATGTTTCCACCTCCATGCTTCACGGTTGGGATGGTGTTCTTGGGGTTGTACTCATACTTCTTCTTCCTCCAAACACGGCGAGTGGAGTTAGACCAAAAAGCTATATTTTTGTCTCATCAGACCACATGACCTTCTCCCATTCCTCCTCTGGATCATCCAGATGGTCATTGGCAAACTTCAGACGGGCCTGGACATGCACTGGCTTAAGCAGGGGGACCTTGCGTGCGCTGCAGGATTTTAATCCATGACGGCGTAGTGTGTTACTAATGGTTTTCTTTGAGACTGTGGTCCCAGCTCTCTTCAGGTCATTGACCAGGTCCTGCCGTGTAGTTCTGGGCTGATCCCTCACCTTCCTCATGATCATTGATGCCCCACGAGGTGAAATCTTGCATGGAGCCCCAGACCGAGGGTGATTGACCGTCATCTTGAACTTCTTCCATTTTCTAATAATTGCGCCAACAGTTGTTTCCTTCTCACCAAGCTGCTTGCCTATTGTCCTGTAGCCCATCCCAGCTTTGTGCAGGTCTACAATTTTATCCCTGATGTCCTTACACAGCTCTCTGGTCTTGGCCATTGTGGAGAGGTTGGAATCTGTTTGATTGAGTGTGTGGACAGGTGTCTTTTATACAGGTAACGAGTTCAAACAGGTGCAGTTAATACAGGTAATGAGTGGAGAACAGGAGGGCTTCTTAAAGAAAAACTAACAGGTCTGTGAGAGCCGGAATTCTTACTGGTTGGTAGGTGATCAAATACTTATGTCATGCAATAAAATGCAAATTAATTATTTAAAAATCATACAATGTGATTTTCTGGATTTTTGTTTTAGATTCCGTCTCTCACAGTTGAAGTGTACCTATGATAAAAATGACAGACCTCTACATGCTTTGTAAGTAGGAAAACCTGCAAAATCGGCAGTGTATCAAATACTTGTTCTCCCCACTGTACATACATACTATAGTGCATTAGCATCAGACTAACTCAGATACTACTGTATACTGTCTATACTGTATATCTACAAGTGATACACAGGCCTGACAAAATTATATACAGTAGATAAGGCAAAACAATTTAGCTATCAAATTTGTTGGTTGGTATGATCAATCATCATTGGATACATTTCTTATCCTTGATTTCCCATGTACTGTATACTTAGATGAAAAGGGATATGTCAAAGTGGACTGGCAAGCCATGGCTTGCTATTCTCATATAAATTACACCCGCAACAGGACTGCAGATAAACTGAATACTGTATGGAATATGGGCTGCATTGTCGGAACTAGAAGCACAAGCATTTCGCTACACTCGCATTAACATCTGCTAACCATGTGTATGTGACTAATAAAATTTGATTTGATTTGATTTGAATATGGGCTCATTATAAACAGATTTCAACATAATCTGCATGATAAAAATATGTGGAATGAGAATTAATAATTTACCCAAAATATGCCCAACAGAATAATTTTCAAAGAAGACTAATCCCTCTCAAAATATTATAAACACAGTTGTATTTCTTTTAAACTAATTTGCTTGTTAATGTGTGCATCAGCAAAAAAATTAAGTGCTTTCAATGCATAGGGAAAGCTTTACATCATAACTAGCAACATTTTTGGAGATGAAGCCAAAACAAAATAACACCTGTAGACTCATGTGCCAGTCAAAACAGCCTGAAGCAAGCATCCAGACTGCATTGTTGCTGTCTTGCCTATGGTCCTGCCTGCGCAAAGCTGTCCTGCATTGAAGATGTTGCTCTGGGAGGCTTATCATTAGGCTACTTACAGCATTTCTTCTTGTTTACTCTGAGCTCTGTTTTCTTGGCTTCAGCAGAGTTCGCCGAGCTAGTCTCTCTCTGAATGGTTGCGGACATGGTGGAGTTGTGTCCTTGTTGTGCCAGGTTCTCAAAAGCTCTAGAAGGGCATGGCCCCAGACAATCTGAAACACAAGGTTGATTTATTCTAGCAGTAGGTCTAGGCCTATGTAATATTACATTTATATTTATATTTCCTGAATAAGAATGACTAATGTATCCACTATCTGAACAATATTCAATTAAATTGATGTTGATATAAAATATATACAATGGTATTGTTACACACCTTCAAATTAGTGCATTCGGCTATTTCAGAGACAATCATTGCTGACAGGTGTATAACATCAAGCACACAGCCATGCAATCTCCATAGACAAATATTTGCAGTAGAATGGCCTTAGTGAAGCGCTCAGTGACTTTCAACATGGCAACATCATAGGATGCCACCTTTCCAACAAGTCAGTTCGTCAAATTTCTGCCATGCTAGAGCTTCTCCAGTCAACTGTAAGTGCTGTTATTTGAAGCGGAAAGTGGTCTAGGAGCAACAACGGCTCAGCCACAAAGTGGTAGGCCACACAAGTTCACAGAATGTTACTGCCGAGTACTGAAGCACGTGGCACATAAAAAATCGTCTGTCCTCGGTTGCAACACTCACTACCGAGTTTCAAACTGCCTCTGGAAGCAACATCTGCACAAGAATGGTTAGTCGGGAGCTTCATGAAATGGGTTTTCATGGCCGAGCAGCCGCACACAAGCCTAAGATCACCATGTGCAATGCCAAGTGTCGGCTGGAGTGGTGTAAAGCTCGCTGCCATTGGACTCTGGAGCAGTGGAAAGGCGTTCTCTGGAGTAATGAATCACGCTTCACCATCTGGCAGTCCGACAGACACATCTGGGTTTTGGCGGATACCAGGAGAACGCTACCTGCCCCAGTGCATAGTGCCAACTGTAAAGTTTGGTGGAGGAGGACTAATGGTCTGGGGCTGTTTTTCATGGTTTGGCCTAGGCCCCTAAGTTCCAGTGAAGGGAAATCTTAACGCTACAGCATACAATGACATTCTAGATCAGGGGTGTCAAACATACGGCCCGCGGGCCGGAACCGGCCCCCAAGGAGGTTCGATCAGGCCCGCAGGATAATTTGAAAGTGGAAAAAATGCATAAAAGACATGGAATTAATATTTTTAATTCGCTGCAATTCATGGATTATCCGCTAAGGGGCGCACTCTTTCCATCAGAGTAGAAGACAAGCCGCATCACTGAGACAGACTGAAAACAGCAGACGGTATCAATGCGCCATCTGCTGCTTGTTACGACGTTGTTAATACCTTGGTCTCTACCTCTCCGCTACACCCTCATTAGCCAAAATGTCGTTATCCAAACGGAGAAAAGTAGATAAGGAGTGTAGAATTTTCAAAGAAAAATGGACCACGTCCTATTTATTTACAGAGATGCACGGAAAACCTTCGTGCTTGGTGTGTTTGAAACAAGTTTCGGTATTGAAGGAATATAATATTCGACGCCACTACGAGACTCATCACAGCGAAAAATATGACGGCTTGCAAGGACAACTGAGAAGAGATAAGATTAACGAATTGCTGGCGGGTCTGAGGAAACAGCAGTCAACTTTCATCCAGAGCCGAGAAGTCAGTGAAGCAGCGGTAAAAGCCAGCTACCTAATTGCTAGCGAAATAGCATTAGCATCGAAGCCGTATTCCGACGGTGACTTTGTTAAACGATGCATGATGAAGGCGGCTGAACTTGTGCAAACGAGAGTGTCCAATCAGGCCCGCGTGTGGTTTGAGTAAAAAATAAAATGAACTCAGTATACTTTAAAATGACTCAAATCAAATTGAAACAAACAATTTGTAGATTGTGCCCAGCTCGCTAATAATCACCAGAATGAAAGCTAGACATAGAAAATTCCCAGAACGATGGATAGAGAACAATTCAGTTTCCAATTTTGATGTAGAGGAAATGCAACAAATTTTCAATGCGGCCCTCCGGACCTCACTGAAGACCGAATGCGGCCCCCAGGGCAAGATGAGTTTGACACCCCTGTTCTAGATGATTCGGTGCTTCCAACTTTGTGGCAACAGTTTGGGGAAGGCCCTTTCCTGTTTCAGCATGACAATACCCCTGTGCACAAAGAGAGGTCCATACAGAAATGGTTTGTCCGAGCCAGGCCTAATCTCCCAACATCAGTGCCCGACTTCACTAATGCTCTTGTGGTAGAATGGAAGCAAGTCCCCGCAGAAATGTTCTAACATCTAGTGGAAAGCCTTCCCATAAGAGTGGAGGCTGTTAAAGCAGCAAAGGGGGCACCAACTCCATATTAATGCCCATGATTTTGGAATGAGATGTTCAATGAGCAGGTGTCCACATACTTTTTGTCATGTAGTATATATGGGCCACACTAAATGCACTTAAAATCCCATTTCATTAAGTATTAGGAGTCTGATGAATTTTCTAATGAATTAGAAAGTAATGGCATGACTTGACATTTGCTGTAACATAATTAGACTACTTTTATATTAGGTTGGATACAGCTTCGTTTTCTGTCAAAGGCCTTCAAGCATATTGCAACACAGCAAAGTGAGGGACTGCAATTTCATTCTCACAGCCACCATGTATTGCGCGGCCATATCCGCTCATCAAAAGAGCACTAACAAAAACCGGGAATCACAAAATGATGCCAAAGCCATTTACCTCAGTAAGCCATATTATTATGCGACGACACTACTGCAGTCCAATCGGAGTCTCGAGCCAGGGTCACTTGTCTGTGTCGGGAACACTGATAATAGACGCGTTGGTTGTTTCCATGGAGATAGTTAGAGGGCGCAACATCTTATTTGTCCGATTATTGCGTCTATGAGAGCATGAGCAGCGCCATTGAGGCCATCTCCATTTTCTACTAGTTGGTAAACAAACTGAAAGGGTGCATACTGCCACCCGGAGTGTGTTGTTTGAACAGGTATAAAGCCAAGGTTGGCGATTTACTGCCACCTGCCATTATGCAATGTTTGCTCACAAGTATAATTAATTGGTCCCGAGTATAACCCATTGATCCCACCTAATGACCTGGATGGAATTATGTGATCCTTCCTTAACCCATAGGAAGTCCCACCCAGTTGATTACTTCAACATGGTGAATGTCCTTGTGGTCCCGTGTGGCTCAGTTGGTAGAGCATAGCGCTTGCAACGCCAGGGTTGTGGGTTCATTCCCCACGGGGGGACCAGGATGAATATGTATGAACTTTCCAATTTGTAAGTCGCTCTGGATAAGAGCGTCTGCTAAATGACTTAAATGTAAATGTAATGTCCTCAATGGCGCTGCCCATGCTAAAATGGCATTTTGGCCACTAGAGTCCTCTATCTGGCTCTATGGTTGTTTCACACCTAAATAGCACAGGCTACTGTACACTCTCAAAAACTATTGCAATTTACCTGCAATATGAGAGCCGATGAGGGAATTAGAACATTGATCTGACGTCCAATCCGCACGTTCTGCTATCTCTGACTCTATGAGGGTTTTGTCCCACTCCAGTCGGAGGCGCAACTGTTAAGTCCTGTTGTGTGCTACGCTGTCCTTGTGCTGAGGTTGGTGGCGCGGGCCCGGTTGATGTCCTTCCAAGCCAGAAAAGCATGAGGTGTGCCATTTGCGTCACAATTTCTTTACCGTAATCGTCATAATATTACGATTTATGATGCGCATATAATGTATATTCATTCAAGTAAATTTACCTTAATAGAAAATTACTCAAGTATAAGTGGAAGTCACCCAGTAAAATACTACTCGAGTAAAAGTCTACAAGTATTTGGTTTTAAATATACTTAAGTTTCAAAAGTAAATGTAATTGCTAAAATATACTTAAGTATCAAAAGTAAAAGTATAATTCATTAAACCGGACTGCACATTTTTTTAAGTTTATGGATAGCCAGGGGCACACTTCAACATTCAGACATCATTTACAAACGAATCATGTGTGTTTAGTAAGTCTGTAGTACTTTAAATTATTTTTTACTTAAGTACATTACATCACTGTGTATATATGTATATTATGTAGGCAGTGGAAGTGAGAACATTATATGCACTGACCAGACAGCAGTAATAAAATCATTGTGAAAGATTTATTATCAAAGGAAATAAGACATAACCTAATTTATAGCCTATTAACATTTTTTTTGATCAAACTATACTATCTGTGAATAGTTGCTTAGCAGAACACAATGGTCTTCAGTACTAAGGCCATGATGGCAGTCCAAAGGTTACAATCTATGTGTACCATTATGTCAGTAATGAAATACAGACAAACCCCAAATAAATAATGCCCCAATAAAAGCTACAGCACGTTGCCCTTAAAATATCACAAAATTGGTTTAGAGTAGAGTTAAATATTTCCTATATATAAAAAAAAAAATATGAATCAATTTAATTCAGTAACCCATTTTGAAGATCTGTATTAACATTTTTCATCTTAAAAGTATTTTTAAAGTATTTTACGCTGTCTACTCGCAGCCGAGTACATGTCAAACCACGCTGGAATGTCAAATTCTTTCATAACAGTTTGTTCATTCTTGTTTCCTATTCCATCCGTTCTCCACGTCTTGAAATGGTTCACATTCAAATGGCCAACAAATTTCTCAGTGTTCAGAAGGCACCCATTGGCTACTGTTTCTCAGAGTAAGAACCAGGAAGTGGCCAGGTCCTGGCACTGGAACTGCTGCAGCAGATCAGTTCAGGCTACAATGATTACGTAGCCAGGGATGTGTGTATCATTGATTGTAAAGAGCTCATGCTTGTGTATGACCACAATGGTATTGTGTGATTTAAAGTTCAATGTTTCTGGGAAGGCACAGAGATGCATAGGCGATCACTCAGTAGGTTTGCACACTTTGGACACATTGCACAGATTGCCAGCTATGGATGGTAGGACTTGGCAGAGTCTCCAGTATCCAACAGTTAGTGGTTTAGCAAGTTCACATTAAGGCTTAATCTTCCACAGCTGTAAGAGAGACAACAAAGAGGGCACATTTAAAAACCCAGCACATATACTCACTTTTGGAAGTTAATGCACATGTGCCAGGAGGAAAACAACTCTGACAAAGGTGAAGATTCACTGTATGGCAAAAATATCAGTGTTAAGCAACAGCATTGTAGGATTAGAAGTGTCTCCACTCACTCGGATGTTGAAGCCGAGCAGGTCGCTGACCACAGCGGAGACTGCAGACAGGATGACCACGCGTGTGATGTTATAGATGAGCGGGTTCACAGTCAGCCCCAGCAGTCGGAAGGGGGTGTCAAGCTCCTGTAAAAGGGTTGGTATGAGAAGCCAGTCAGAGATGCTTTCACTGCACGTTATGCTGAATAAACAACTACCAGCCCAGTAGATTCTTTTCATTTATTATGACAAGTTTTTTTGACACCCTTTTTCTCCCAAATTGGTAGTTACAGTCTTGTCCCATTGCTGCAACTTCCGTACGGACTCGGGAGAGGTGAAGGTCGAGCCGCACTGCTTCTTGACACAATGTCGCTTAACCCGGAAGCCAGCCACACCAATGTGTCGGAGGAAACACCTGGTGACCGTACACCTGGCGACCGTGTCAGTGTGTATGCGCCTGGGAGGACATCCTGGCCGGCCAAACCCTCCCCAAACCCGGACGACGCTGGGCCAATTATGCGTCGCCTCATGGATCTCCCGGTTGCGGCTGGCTGCGATACAGCCCAGTATCAAACCTGGATCTGTAGTAACGCAGCTAGCACTGCGATGCAGTTCCTTAGACCGCTGTGTTACTCGGGAGGCCTCTCAGCCCAGTAGATTTGACTAAAGTCAAAAAAGTCATGATGGGCTGAAGTTGAGAGACATCCTTACTTTCATTAGTTTTGTTGCAAGCTTCAGAACATTGTTCACTATGTTCAAATTTTCTTTCTTGTTGGGCTTCTTTTCCATCTTAAGATACAAGTTGATCTGAAATAAGAAAATAATTGAGAGGGAGATGTATTAATAAAGTTTTTGCTTCAATAGAGTTGTAGCATAGATTTTTGTATCATACTTTTTTCTGAAACTATATTGAGTCATTATTACTGACAGTACCCCTTTAAGACTTTTATTACTAAGCATTTAATTATTCCCAGAAGGCACCTGTGCATGTCCAGAGGGAAAGAGAAGAGCTTTGATGTTGATGTGAATCCTACTTGGCTGTGTTCTTGTGATCGGAGAACTACGGAGAAGTACTTTACCCGTTGTAACCATGTGACCCACACGTCCTCCAGAGGAGATTGAATATAATATCCATGATCAAGAAATGAAGGTCGCAGAGGTGCTTGGTGTTGCTAGTATTAGCAACGTGTTTCTCCATCCAAGGCAGTGAACTATGGTGCATGTCTCAGCTAACACACGTTGGTGTGAGTGGACTGTTTCGGTAAACGTGTCCAAAGTGGACATTTGAAACATCACTAGCTTAATTTCATAGCACATCTATGTTAAAGTAGTGAACACTCAACGGACATCATGCATTCATTGGCCAAAAACTACATCAATCAAGTTCTCTCAAACATCAAAGAGACACGCACATGCATTTCACTACTGCGTTGAACTACCCCATTGTTTCTAGAAGCTTCTCCACATGGAATACCCAGTTGTAGCTCGCTGTGCAACACATTTGGCAGAAAATTGTTTTCATCAGATGACAACACTATTTGGCTAGCAGCCACACATAAGTAAGTTAGCTTACAATGAAAAAGCAAGGTCTTTTTTGTAAAAACGATGCATGGCCATATTTCTAATGTTTATCATAGAAAGAATGTAGCCGTCTACATTTCCTGAAGTTTTGCTTGAAGTTAATCTTACATTTTAACTTGCTACCAGAGAAAAAAAAAGTACTAGAGAAAAGTAGCCTACACAGAACGCTGTGTGGTGATCCAATGACAAGAGCAAAGATATTTCATCCGAGTGGAAAAGTGCAACTGATGCACGAAATTAGTCCTTTTAAATTCATGATTTGGAACGAACCCTGACTGAAGCCGAGCAGAAATTACAATAAGAAGCATTTTAAAATCTGTGTTTATAAAATGCAGCAGAACTTTTTTTCTGTCTTATCTTTCCCTTTCTGCCTGAAAAATGCAGAATCCTGCGTTAATGCGAACCCTGATTGTGTGTGTGTAGCAGGGGGCCTTACCTGTTCGGTAAGCAGCACTGACACGTTGCTGTATTTACAGTTGGTCTCGGAGCCCAGGGTGGCCAGGCGGAGCAGGAAGAGGATGAGAGAAGAACCCCACACCATGAGCTCCCAGTTGGTCTCGGAGTCCAGGAATGTGTGGTGACTGTTTAGTAGCTGGCAGTTAGATATAGAAAATGAGTACTCATTATCTTAAATCTATTCTGTTTGTACAGGTTGGAGCTTAACAAATACACATTCGGTCTTACAACAGGTCTTTTTTTTAATTGGATGGTAAATCATGGTGTGTTTACTGGAATCTTGTGTATTTATCAAACAAAGTACGTTTTTATAGATATGTCTGACCTGTGTACACAAGATGAAGGCGATAGAAAGGGCCAGGAGGAATATGGAGGAGACGATGACATCAACGGAACGCTGGGGCCCACGTCTCTGTGGTTAATAGGAAAAAATATTTGGGAACATTTCAATCAAGGCAGGACCTTCATGCCCCCTAGTGGCAACACCATACGCTGAAGTAAAGGCATCTGAGTAGTGAGAAGAACTCAGACCTTGAGGAAGGAGCGGAGCGACAGCCACATCTTAATGTTCTGCACATTCTTCAGCCTGAAGTGGGGGATTTCCGACTTCTTGGCCTTTCGTGCTGATGTGATGTGGTTGAAGAGTTTGGCGAAAACAAGCCTCTGTTGAAAGAGAAACAGCCACACCATTTACAGCGTATTCATTGTGTTGTAGTGAGTCTACAACAGTGGGACTAACATGCTGACCTGTTTGTAGGTCCTCTCTGCCACACACATCATGAAGAAGAAGAGGCCTGTAAGGCAGAGCCTCTCCACAGTGGTGATGAAGAGGAAGGCGTAGGTCTTGGCGTCGGGCGGCCCCACCGCCATGACAGCCAGCTCAGCCAGAGACAGGGAGCTCAGGCGTGTCATGTCCAGCCGCTGTGCCAGGCGGAAGCCAAAGGGAAGCAGCACCAGTGTGGCAGTGACCAACCCCCCCAGGGCTAGGTAACCCATGCCCTGCTCCACCACCTTCACCTACAGAGAAGATATCACCTCTGTTAGGAGGACAGAGTTATGGGGCACAGAGTACACAGCCCGTATGGTGTTTCTATAAATAGAAACAGTAAGAAACCCATTCCAGCCCTAAAGCATTACACACCAGCATTCACTCTGTATTGAACGTGTGTTAATTGTACCAAAATGGCAGTGAGTGTAATGAAGTGGTCATAGGAGGTGTACCCGTGTGAGGATGATCCCACTGATCTCCAGTACTGACATGTCTGCTTTCTTGCACTCCCCCTGCTCCCAGATGATGGCACTGACCCGGTCTCTAGATGGGTGGCACGCCTGCAGCCATGATAGTTGGCCCTGTGAGGAGAAAAAGCTGGTGTGCTGATATACTAAGCCTTTTTGAGGTTACATATTAGATGACAGGGTATGGTGGTGTAGACCCACCTGCTGTAGGTTCTCATCATCACTGCTGAGAGTGGTGGATGGGGGGAGAGTCAGGCCAGGGCAGTACCGCCCCTCCCCCTCACTGTCACTGCTGCCAGTGGAAGCGGAGTCAGGCCCTTGAAGAAGATCCTCCCACATAGTATCATCTGTGTCAGAGGCCGGGCGCGAGCCCTCTGTCCTCAGGTGCTCCACTTCACGAGGGTTCACCTTAGTGTCCTTGGCACCTCCACTACTTTCCTCCTGTGCAAATAATAGGACTGTTCAAACTAAATGTCCACCTTTCACTCAGGCTACAAAGAACAGGACTCACTGTCTTAGGGTTTACCTCAGGTGGTGAGGGATTTGAGAAGGAGTGAAGGTGTCTCTTCCTGAGGACAGTGGTAGGTGTTGGTCCAGCTACACTAGTGGGTGGTTTTGCTTCCTTATTATCCTCTTCCTCCTCACTGGAAAGCTCATCAGAGGCCCCAAAGCCCGACTTTCTCTGATTTGTCTGGACAACATCACAAACAGCAATAGAATTAGCTGGATAAAACAGCAAATGGTACCCAAAATGTAAATCACAGACAAAAATCCAGCCTGACAACCCTCTATACAAGTTTGCTAAGGCAACGCAAAGGAAACAAATGTTGACATTTGAAAAAAAGGAAAAACTGGAACTCTGTTAATGACTGCTTGACTCAAACAGTCATTGTTTTATGATCAGGTAAAGGATCTGATCATTGTTTGTTTGGCCTTACCCTTCTCTCCTCTGATCTGTACAAAATTTGGTTTTCCTCCAGCTGCCAAGGCTGCAGCTCAGTGTCCCTGTCGTTCCCCTGTCCCTCTGTCCTCTTCAATCCTTTACCCTTCCTTAGCCTGAATGAAGGGTGAGAAAATAAGGGAACATGTTATACAGTGTGGGAGCAGTTTGCGCAAGTGTATAAAAGGGTGTGTATGAACAGCATGTGTGTGAGCACCATGTTTGTGAACAGCATATGTGTGAACAGCATGTGTGTGTGTGTTAGCAGTGTGTGTGTGTCTGTGTTACTGGCAATAAGAACCATACATCCTCCTGCGTGCAGGGCTGGTGCTGCTGCTGCTGACAGGACTGGCTGAAGGGCTCCGGTTGGACTCAGTGGACACTATCTGGCAGTGCACTGTCCCCAGCAATAACATAAGACACATAGGCCCCAACTGCTCACTAGCACTGGCTGCAGGAACCTCTACGTACAACACTGCTGCTGCCACTACAGAGAGAAAGCCATTAATATACTATTTAGGGGACTGAGAGTTACAGACCCATTTAGGTTTATGAAAAGGTATATTGGATTCCACAGCATACATCTGCATCATTCCTAAAGTAATGTTAAAGTGAGATGTGAGTTTACCTTGCATGAAGTAAAGCACCAGGATAAAGGTAGAGATAGACCTGGAGGTCACCTGGATCCACCACTGGAAGAAGAAGGGGAAGAGGAGCACCCTGACCAGGCCCTTACGGGTCAACGCTGTCCATGGACTATCGGGCTTGGCCTTGCCGAATGTAGACCCTGAAAAAGAAGAGACAATCTATAGCGTTGCATGCACCCTTTCCATCCAATAAGCAAATAGTGCAAATGAGCATACATATACACCTTGTAATAAATGGATACTCACCTCTTACTAAGTCAACATCAATGAGGTCTGGCTTGACATGACCGGACCTCTTTGGTTTACAGTCCATGCCCTGTGTGAGAGGCAGTTATCTTTCTAACAAATACTGATCACATAAGACATTAATCTAATTGCTTGTGAAATATGAGCATATTAGACCAAACGTCATGAACTTACATTAAGTTCAGCCTGTTCCAGAGACTTCTCCCAAACCTGCTGATCATATGCACCGATCTGTTGACACATGGACACACTTCAGTTTTATTATACCATGTAAGGGATTTTAGACCCTCATTACATTGTCAGTAAGTCCAGCATGTCTTACCTTCCCTTGATACCATGCTATTCTCGCCATTGTCTTATGATTGTGGTGAACACTCAGTGTCAGGTCATTTCAGAGGGGACACAGGGACAGATAAGATCTGGCTGCAACCCAGGCTTGTGTAACAACAAAAACAAAGGAGAGAACTATTACAGATTAAGCAAAAACAATGACATCGTGGAGTACAATGGGCCTTTCCACTACATGTTCACTGAATACCAGAAATTACCACTGCTAGCTAATTGTAGCTTACTGTTTTTCATTGTGCTGCATGTACAATTGTTACCCTCATTACAAAAAAATAACTATATAGAAATTCAACTCATCTCAACTTAGGATAATGTGTTTGAAGATAGGTGATACAATTGTTCAACTGTGTTCAGGTGAAACTCTGTACTAGTGATCATTCTAAAAACAGCCAGTAAAACCATCATCCCGGAGCAGTATCATCAAGCGGGATGTCGCAGTGTGGTTTGCAAACTAGCTCTGCTTCGCCATCATTCATGCAACCTAGCTATACTTTTCAACTCGTACAAAACACGTTTGAACTTGCCACCATTCAAAATAGGTAAACAGATTCGTGCCACATTTACATTATATAAATTAGAAACAAGTAACGTTAGCAAGCTAGCTACCATTAAACAAAGAGTTATCTCGCCAGCTCTTCTTCAGCCCAGGAGTAGCGCGCGGCTCGACGACGTAAACTATCCAGTTTACGTGAGCAGCATCTCGCCGGTAGGAATTGCAATGATTTATGAGTAACTCTCTTTTACTGCAGTTATCAAAACGATGTCTCCAATCTTTGCTATCAGTTCTATTTGAAGTCGAATTCCCAGGAATGCACACTGAAACAACTCTTTTTAGGCTCTTGCACTTCCTTTTTCCGGGTTGATCGGAGCCTGCTTGTTTGTTGACATTTCTGTCAGAACTGTCAAATCTGTGCAGCCAACCGCTGCGCGTGTGGCCTGTGGAAACTCCACATTCCAATGGAAAACCTGTGACAGCTAGAGCGTACTCTACAATAAAATCTATGCGTATGGAATACAGTAAAAATAAATAGCAACATAGAACAGAATAGAAAATTATTTTTTATTATTTTTTGTAAATATTATGTTAATTTCCATAGCATTTCATATAGCTATTAAAAAGTATAGTTGGACTACATTGTTGTATTGTATGCTACTGTATTTGCAGTCTATCTTCACAGCTCCTGCTTGTCCAATAGAATGATAATATAGTTTCGAACCTCAGGTCAGACTAGTTCAATCTAAAATCCTGAAAACTGTCAATGATTTACACAAATAAATAAAATGCCTATAACAAGAAGGCTACATAGGCAAAATGTTCACAAATTAATCACAACAAGACCATCCATGAGGTATTAATAGCCCCAGAAAAAGAAAAAAAATCTGCCCAGAATTTTGGTAACATTTTACATCTTGTCATTGGAGTCCTGGGTGTCGACTGATGGCGGCTCTTGGTCAGCTGCCACACACACCAACTTACTCTTGACCTTCTTATTGGAGCTGATGATGAAAAAGGGGCTGAGACAGGCATAACAGGAGGAGAAGAAGATCTTCATGTCAGCTACCACTGGAGACACATTATCTACCGTCAGCATGTAAATCCAGATGATATTGTCTATGCCGAAGAATACAACATACAACACCACCAGGGTGATCACTGTATTGGCTGCCCTAGTCTCAGCTCCTCCACCCTGGGATGATCGTCGGATGCTTCTCACTTGGCGGCTGTGACGGTGGAGGAGGAGAAGGATGTAGCCACTGGACCACAACATGAGCCCCACAAAGACAAAGTCCCGTGTAGAGACAATCACTCCATTGATCTTGTAGGACAGCCTGTCCCTGAAGTCCACATGGCAGAAGCCCAGGTTGAGGGTGAAGGCAGGCACTGTGCCGTTGCGAGGGGCAATCGAGAACAATGGAGCTGCGAAGCATATAGCCATGTTGAAGAGCCACAGCCCTGCGATGGTGGGCACGATGAGCCTGGGAAGCCGGGCCTTAAGCCTGGACAAACAGGGTCCACCTGCAGGGGCGATGGTCACTGCCTGGAACACACTGAGCATACAGGTGATGCACACTGACAGAGCCCGGGCGATGCGATAGGTGTAAATGACCACCTTGCAGCCCGGGTCATTCAGCAGGTCACGCAGGCCAAACACAGTCATGGTCTGGGGGACGCAGCGGGTGAGGAGCAGAATCAGGTCAACGAAGGCTAGGTGGCAGAGAATTATGTCCACAGGCTGGAGTCGGCACTCAGAGCAGACGACCTGGGTGTAGGCCAGCAGCACCAGGGTGTTCCCCAGGAACCCTAACCCTGTTTGCAACAGGAAGGACACCCCTTTGATGGTGACACAGAGATCCAACATGATACTTAACTTGGGTACCACGCTGAAGAATAGAGACAGAAAATTAATTTTTTTAAACAGATTTATGAATACACCAACTGTGAACAAATGTTACTTATTGCACTCTCTATTAGACTAGGATTGCGGAAGCATATTCTTACCTGCAACTATTGATAAAGAAACATGAACACAGTATTGAGCATTCATTGTGGTTAATTGCCCCTGTAATTTCAATATATAGCATGTTCTAGTCTGTGGGGATTATTAGGGGACAACATTAGAACACTCACCCCACCCCTCCTAAAGATGTAAGAACCACTACAATATGTAAACAAGAATAAGAACAACTGTACATTTTTTTTAGATGGCAGCCATCAATGGCCATATTCTATTGGAACTTCAATTAAATTTAAAAAAGTAATAATTTGGCAAAACTAGTCAAGGGGTAAGATTCAGTCTTAGTGTTCAAATACCCCAGCAGAGGTTTTTGTTATTGTTGATGTAAAAGCAGCTTGATGAAGCTATTAGGAAGTCATTTAGAGGTTTTAACATGCACAGCTGGCCCCTTACACTGCTCTCCTCTGTTCTCTCCTGTCCTGGGAGTATGTCACCTAGGCACACAGCAGCACAGGTCATTATCCAGCAATAACAGATGTCTGTTCTAATTGGGAGCACTGGGAGAGTAACCTTATATTCTGATGTTCTATTCTCTATTCTTAACACTGCTTTATTCACCTACACTCTTAGAAAAAGGGTTTCAAAAGGGTTCTTTGCAGAGGGATAAGATTCTACCAAGAACCGTTTCAATCAGAAGAACCCTTTTTGGAAGACAAGGGTTCTTTGTAAGGCAAAGGGTTCTACAGAGAACCTTTAACATCCTAAGAACCGTTTTTGGAAGAAAGGGTTCTTTGATGATTCTTTGGAAGGCAACACGGATTCTTTGGAAGGCAAGAAGGGTTCTACATACAACCATATATAATATTTCCCAGCATGTTCTATTGCAGTGAGATTTTCAAAATTGTTAGTGTAATATCTGTTTTTGCATTTACATTGATTGGTTAATAATTTTTTTGCTACACAAAGATAAATAACATACAGTTTTCTAAACTAATCCAATAGGTTGGATTTATTTCACCCATTACTGGTTGTTCCAGGTTAGGTGAATGAGGTAGTCTCAGTATTCAATATTCCCTACCTGGCAGTCATACTGAATGCAGGTTGAGGGTGATTAACAATTCCACTTGTTAGATATCCTAACTATGGCTGGATTCCAATAGGAATTACACATCACGTTGCAAGCCAGCATAATGTGACTTGCAGGCCTGATGTGGCCAGTATACCAGGAGATTCCTGACACCACTGTGTTAGGGTATAACTAGGCCCTCAAAGAAAGGCCTTATGATACACAGTATGTAATGTATTGCCATAGATAATAACATTTTAAAGGCAAATAAGGCTGGTGGAATCGATCATAGTGGGTTCTAGAAATAACCATATACAGTGTTTTTTTTGAAGAACCCTACATAGAGGGTTCTAGATAGAACCATCTGCAAAGGGTTCTACCCAGCACCAAAAGGGTTAACCTATGGGGACAAACCAAAGAACCCTGTATGGTTCTACTTAGAGTTTTCCAAAACAATCATCCTGTTCCACCAATACTCTTCTGCACTATGCAATCCAGACAGTGTACATCTATAATCCAGTGTTGCTCCATAATGTGTCATTTAGACTGCACAGCCCTTTGACTAATAGTCAAACTTAGAAGAAAGTCAACCAATACTGAAGGATCCTTGATAAAGGCGAAGGTGACATTTTAATTTAATTTGCTAAACACATCCTGGAAGCACTCTCTGGGTTACATAATGTAAAGGTGTTATTTCCCCATGTGTGTATCAAAATGTTTATATGAGTACAGGACTAATTAAAGAGCAAGCTCATGCATGTTCTTCTCTGGGGATTTGATCATGTGTTCCGAGTCAGTGAGCAGATTGTTTTAATGTGTTTCCTCCAAAGACCAGACCCCCCACCCCCGCTTCTAATTACTTTATTGATTCATTATTCTTTGTGTCAAAGAGGTTGTCACAAACTACAGATGACTGTTGAAAATCTCTAAAAGCTACTCTGTTCACCAAGTTATTTACTCTCCTGTCCTATTTCTTCTGCCACCCTACTCGTATCCCCATCGCTCCCTGTGGGAGACATTATGTCTTATTAAAAGACTAATGAGGAGGGGTATAGGTGTACACTACTATGTATACACTCCTTGGAGTGGGATCCACTTACAGGAAGATATATTTTTTATTCACTTCGTATGTGTTTTTATAGAGCACGGTGTCTTGCTTCAGCATCACTTTCATCTCTGACAGAGGTGACAATGACAGTGAGGCGTTTCCGTCAATGACATCAAACAGGCTCTTTGTTTCACTTGTTACTCATTTCATTACAAGCATCAATCACAAAGTAAAACAAACCACACAGTGCTCATACATTATTTCTCAGTTTGGTGTAACTATTTTACACCTAGGTCAGATCTTTTTTAATAGAGTACCACAGTACTCTATTGTATGAGTCATAATACCCATAAAATACCCATAAAACCCCATAAAACCCCATAAAACTCCAGGGGTCAAACAAGGAAATGGTTCCAATCGTTTTTCCGCCATTCATTTTTCCCATAGGGGATTTTAGAAACACTTAAAAGAAGGACTGTTTTGTGTAGGCTTACCCTGGTGTGACGTTTTGATAACCGTGTAAATCTCTCTAGGACAAGGGGACTTTTATCAATAAATTCGCCTGTATTTACCGCTCAAAAGTTAAATTCTAATTAGCTACTAATCATGTCTATCATAAAGAACTACAAATGCCATGATGATCTGGACAAGACTGCCAAATCGAGGCAAAGGTAAGAACCTCTGAATTAACTATCTAATGTTAGCTACATTTAGTAATGAATACATTTATACATTTCTTGACAATTCTGTGAACTGTCTTCTGCAAGTTTTAAATTGACACAATACCTGTTAGCAAAGGTGTCAGCTAGAGATAACGTGCAGGGTTTGTAGTCTTCCATGATGTCTACTTTGATGCTAACTAGCATTTTTAAATCGGAGCGTAAATAGAGCTGAATACATTGATAAAAGTCACCTTGACCGAGAGAGATTGACATGGTTATCAAAACGTCACGCCAGGGTAAGCCTACAGAAAACCGACATTATTTTAAGTGTTTCTAAAAATTCCCTATGGGAAAAATGAATGGTGGAAAAACAATTGGACCCATTTCCCTGTTTGACCGCTAGGTTTTATGTGTAATATTACACCTCCACTCTGGGGCTCTATGGCAAAAATTCTACACTTATCGATCTTGTCACATCTTTCTCCATAGGGGGGCACTGTAGCCTTGTTGTTAGTCCTTACCTGAACCATAGCAGAAAGCAATTCAAAGGAACCATAGAAATAGAGCAGTAGACCTAATCCATGAGTATTGAAAGTGACCGGTCTGGCTGGGAGTGCATTAAGCCCATTGAGATACTTCTTGAGACCTACAGTATATTTCCATTCTGGCTGACTATCCTCAGTCCTGATCATATGTTTTGGTGCCATATGGCCACAGCTGGAAAATATTCAGTCATCTGTATTGATATCAGGTAATTGGAGAGAGACTGAAAAGCTGCCTAAAGTCAGTGGACCATGCTGATCACTCCCTACGGCTACTGAACCACTCTAGGAGTATAAGAATACGAGGAAACTCACTAGACATGGGGACTTTGGTCTGGTTTACAAACAGACTTGTGATCTACAGACTCCAACTGCATCATAAAGCATACCCCTCAGGTAAGAGAACTGATGAATGCAATGGCCTTCTGAGATGATTGAATATATTGACAAATACTGATAGGCCTATGACATATATTTTCATATCCTTCATCCCTGCAGCCATGAAATCAGAGGAGGTGGTCCGGGGAATGCTGTACCTGTCTCTCACTGTGGTTGGAGTTCCGGGAAACACTGCTGTCATCGTGGCATTCCTCCTGGCACTGTACCAGGAGCATCAGCTTCTTCCTGCTGACGCCATTGTGCTGCACCTGGCCTGTGCCAACCTGCTGGTAGTAGGCGTGCGCTGCCTGCTGGAGACCCTGGCCACCTTCCGCCTGGTCAACATCTTCGGGGACACGGGCTGCCAGGGGGTGATCTTTGTCTACCGTACGTCTCGCTCCCTCTCCATCTGGCTCACCTTTGTGCTGAGTGCCTACCAGTGCCTGAGCATCGCTACTCCCGGCTCCTGCTGGGCCTCCATCCGTGTCCTGGTGGCTCGCTACCTGGCAGTGATCTTCCTCACCCTTTGGGTCATCAATACCTCCATGAGCTCGGCAGCCACAGCCTTCTCCCTGGGCTCCCGGAATGACTCGGTCAACATGCAGCACAGCATTAATGTTCAATTCTGCTATGTTCGCTTTCCTACTATGCAGTCCAAACAGGTGAACGGGGCTGTCCAGGTAGGGAGGGACGTGGTACCTATGGGCATGATGACCCTGGCCAGTCTGGTCATCCTTGTGTTCCTGTACCGCTACAGCCAGCAGGTGAAGGGACTCCGCAGCAGCTCTGGGGCCAGCGGTGGGGCAGAGCGGCGGGCGGCTAAGGCTGTAGTGGCCTTGGTGACCCTGTATGTGGTCCTCTATGGGGTGGATAATGGACTGTGGGTATACACCCTCACCGTGAGGAAGACCATGAGCTCCTCACTGATCTCAGACCTGCGCATATTCTTCTCGTCGCTGTATGCAGCGCTCAGCCCCCTGGTGATCATAGCCACCAACAGGAAGGTGAACAGCAGGCTGAGGTGTGTGGTGCAGGAGAGGCCCGTTCAGGACAAAGTCACTACACTATCTACTGTGTGAGTTAGGGACCTTATTGTAGTAAGATGGTAACAAAGATGAAGAATGTTGATTATAAATGAATTATGTTGCTATTAGAATATGGAGTAGAAAACACATAGAGCTAACATTGTACATTGTTAAAGGCGTGGCAAAAGTATCTTGACCTCTTGTACTCACATTTTTTAAGACTTCTTCTGTTTAATATTCTTTAATATACTGTATAAAGTTAATGTTTGAGCTGTTTTGATTATTATGTGGAAAAGTTGGTGGCAAGCTTGGATTGACGGAACTCAAAGGTCATGAAACCAATATATTGCTACAAATGTGCCTAGAACATGGCTAGAAATTTAAAAAATAAGCATCGCAAGTAGTGTTTGAGCCTTTTCTGTCAAAGTCCTATTAGTGAAATTGCCATGATATTAATCATTCCATATTTGTCCTGTTATCGCTTTGTTTGATCATTCATTATGCTCCTTCATCTTAATTGGATGGAAACATTATAATTGGATGACTAACAGCACACTATAGCTGTCAAATGACTTCCAGCAGTCTCTTTCATTGTTATTAACGATTTGAATGAGATCTGTGAAACGTCACACTGCTAATGAAGGTAGTTAATTGCCCCACAGAGACCCAGGTACAGTCGCATGAGAAAACCAACTCTCTTTAGAACAAGAAAGATTCACTCTGAATAGAAATATCTGATGTAAATGTGAAAAGGATGGTTTTCATTTATAGGTCAAATAATAAAGATGAGACTACTAAGATAATAGTATATGATTGGTTGACATTATAAATGTAGACATTTCCATCAAATTAGATGTTAGATTAAGTTGCATGAGCTGTTATACCCTTGATTGACTGACTCGCTAGGGGTGATATTTGCCATTTGCATGTAGTTATATTCCACTTCAGGAATACAAGGGCTGAGTAAACTGGACTAGGAGGGGTGGGGTTAGGGGTGTCTGTATAACAACTTCAAAACCTCATGATTTATGTACAAAGAGTGAGTCATGAGTCATCAAATTGCAATTACTACAAACATTTTATGTATTCTTTGTAAGGGCTTTGAGTTGTGTATACCCTAGCCACATATATTCTAATTTTGTGTGTTGGATGCAACTTGTTTTTTTAGATGCATTTATATCAGTAGAGTATGGCAGGTCACAAAACCGCCATAAATGTATAATGTTAATGAGGAAAAATCGGACCTTGCTCACCATGTTCATGTAGAGATTGCAACTGTGTCATGCACCAATCGATAAACATAAACATTCCTTAAAACTAATGCAGGAAATAACATGTTATTCATGTTTGCACCTCTCTGTCAGGCTTTTACTGATCTATGTAAAAAATATATTATATTATGTTTCTATCATAATCTGTAGCAACATACACTATGTCTGCAGTACAATGGTCAAAACTATTTTCCGAACAGGGCTAGATCTTGTCTGTAAATTCAGGTCAAATTCAGCTAAGTTACTGATTTGAGTCCAGATTCAGAGTAAAGAATCCAACTCTCCAAATATTTTCTCATGATGATAAACTCCATGTTTCTTACTCTTCATACCACTGAAATCTGATTGGTTCGTGACACAGACTCCGGTGGAATGAAGGATAGAATGCATGGATAATTCCAGTCAGCCTATGGGTCTTTTCCTTCATTCTCCCCAATTCAAAGCGGAGTACTCCTTGGATCCTTGTCAGAAAACAAATCACAAAAATAGTCAAAATGGAACATTAGACACTGGGGAAAAACTGAGGGGTGAAGAATTACATACAGTTCACTCCATGTGTCTGTGTATTGTGTGTGGGCCTCTGTGTAGGTGTGCCAGCCTCTCGCTGCACAAGATGCAACCTGCTCCTGTACTGTTTCATTCCTTCAGTGTGTTCCAGGCCCTGGTGAATGCCTTAGCCCTGTTAGACATATGTAGAGGTGTGGCTTAAGCCTCTGTGGCCCAGAATCACATTGTTTTGTATGCAATCCTGAACTTGGAAAATTATTTTTACTTTTGCAATACTGAGTAGAATATGAGATTTCAATATCACGGCTGCTACCTATCAATCAAAAATGGTTGAAGGTCTGGGTCACTGCATACCCTGTTTTAACATCGATACCGGAAGTCTCCAATCTGACTCACCTTACTGGAGATTGACTTTTCAACCCTTGGTTCTCGTTTGATCCATATCTAAAAACAAAACACAAATATCAAACATCAAGTAACAGTTTCATCAAAAGAAAAAATATTTTTGAATTTATTTCTGAGTAATCATTGAAGGTAAACAAAAAGTAAAGACGATGTCTCCGAAAAGGTTCTGTAAATTTCCTTTGAAAGGTAAATTAAATGAAGTAGTCCAGATCAATCCTTTTCCTGAAGTGCCTGATGTCAGCCTCATTGTCTTTTCACCTGCCCTAAATAGAGGCATTTTAGCTTACAGCATGGACCAATGGCATTGCAGCAAAAAGAGCATGCCTCGCCCCCTCTTTCTTAAAGGGATACTTCGGGATTTTTGCAATTAAGTACTTTATTTACTTCTCCAGAATCTTACGTTAGCGCAATTGCTAACTAGCGTTAGCACAATGACTATCAGTCTATGGGAACAGTTGTCCCTGTAGTCTTCCAGTCATTGCGCTAACGCTAATTAGCATTGGCTCATGAATCTACCTCTAACTTCCTTAATATTGAACACAGAGACATGAAAATGGTATCAATGGTATTCGTTGCCAAAATCCCGAAGTATCCCTTTAATACTGGTCAACACCCTAATATAGCCCTTGTGGCCAATTTCTGAATGACAGAACAGAACTTATCCCCTCCCTTGAGAAACTAAAACTATTCCACCAACAAACACCCAACATTATTCAGCAGTATTGTTCCACATCCATTTTCACAATTCAGCATAAGAAATGATAATGAAAAATGATCATACTCAAAGCATACACAATCAATAACTGTTGAAATGGATAAACCATTTTGGCTTTATTCTATTATTATTCTAGGTCAACACAATAGTATGTTTAATAGCTTTGTCTTTGGCTGTCTATGCTTGACAACAATCTATAGATGTGAGTTGTGCATTCTTTGGCAGAAATTCTATGGAAATGTGGGATATCATCAACCCACCCTCCTCCAATCCTCCCCCTCCTCCCCTTCCTTACATTCTCACCAGAGTGGAGTCTGTTTGGACACGTTGGCCAAGGAATTTGCTCACTTTCTGGGTGACTGCAACTATGGAAGAAAACATGGAGATAAAAAGGAAACTTAATGCAGGAAATCTGTATGCAAAATAACAATATTTTAATGGTCACAGTTAGCCCCCAGAATAATGCAAAATCAGTTGTGTTTGATAAAAGAAAAACACCATATATTTTACAGTCCATAAGTGATGTTACGCTATGACACTACTTGTGAATAACATTTATGATTAAGATATTGCAGTTCACATGTTGTGAGGGCAATATGTTATTAAGACTTCCTGTATAAACAGGTATAATTTATGTTAAACATAACAGAACAGCTATTTCAACATCCCAGTTCCAGGGAGAGGTCACTGTTTCAACATGCCTGGAATTCTACAGTGCAGGAAAGGAGTAAAGACAAAGGTTGCACTCAGTGGAAAGAGAACCTGACACTCTGAGAGGAGCAGAATGACACACTATAAGCAGTAGAACACTGTTTCTTTATACAAATATTTGATGAAAACATATTACTGTGATCCAGTTGAGGAAATGAAATGTCAGAGGAGCCCCTGGGTGAAGCAGGCCACATAGTAGATAGGGGTATGGGGAGTTACAGGAGCCCCCTGAGGGCCCGGGGCCAGCCACAGCCACAGTCTCTGCTAGAGTCTCCTCCTAGCCTACATTTTCAGGTAAAATATGTGTTGCTTTGTCTGGACTTGCACAACATTCAAGGTTGGCTGCAATCTACCCAGCAACACATTCAATCAGGAGATTTGATTTGATTTTATTAGGATCTCTTTTAATCCTCATTTGGACTAATCTTCCAAGAGTCCTTAAATATTCAAATACAATTTATAATACTATCACATTTTCACATATAACACACTGTTAAAAACAGACATAATACACTGACATATTGACCAGATAAATATTCTAACAGTCAATCTATCTAAAAGATAAACAACCTTCCAATTTATTATATTTAAATGGTTCTAAAGAATTGTTTGAATTTATTAATTAAAAGGTTTCTGGGTTGCTCAGATAAATTATTCAATTTCTTTATTGCTCTAAATCAAAATGTTATTTTGCCTATTTCTCTTTTCTATCTGGATAACACATAGATGGAGGACAATCTATTCTTAGTATTTAATGAATGTCTGTCTCTTACCAACTGAATACTGTTTTGAATAGAGTTTGGCCATTTTAAATGGTGTACATTGTGAAATAAAATAAGCATGTTTTTTTCCAATTATCTTGTTGATTGATGACCAACCAAGAGCATTGAGCATTACTATAACAGAAGAACCATATCTCCACCTTTAATACAATCTTTGCTGCTTTGTTCTGTGCAATCTGCAGCCTCCTAATTTCACTTGCTGATGCATGTCCCCAGACCATAGAACAGTAGTTCACCTGACTCCCAATTAATGCTTGGGTTGTTTGCTTAAGAATATTTATGGTAAATATTTAGCTTTCCTTCTGATCATGCATGCAGTTTTAATAGTTTTTTTTTTTAAACATAGATTAGTTATTTGAGACGGCCATGATTAGCAGTTGTCTAGCTGCACCCCTAGTAGTTTGGTTTCTGCCACTTCCTCAAGTTGTACTCCCCTCATACGTAACTGTATCCCATGCTGTGTTGGCCTTTTCCTGGTGGAACAGACCAACATAACCTTGATTTTATTGGTGTTCAAAACAAGTTTGTTCCGGCAAACCGACTCCCTGATATTTTGCAGATCTACTTGTAGAGCTTTCTGTACCTGTTGAATCGATTGTCTTGCTGTATAAATTGTAGTATCATCTGAAAATATACTAGCATGAGTTTCAGATAAGGCATAAGGAAGGTCGTTGGTATATATTAAGTAAAGAAGTGGCACAAGGCAGCTACCCTGCGGTATTCCACAGTTTAAAGCATGAGGGGAAGAAAACAACCCATTGATATAGGTGGACTGTTTCCTGTCAGTTAGATATGACTGTACCCAATTCAATGCTGCCTCCTTAAACCCATAATGCAAGAATATTGTTACAATTATTTCATGATCCACTAAATCAAATGCTGCACTAAAATCTAAAAATAGTACGCCCACAAACCTACCATTATCCATAGCATTGAGGCACTAGTCAGTCATGTCAACCAATGCAGTGGTGGTGGAATGGTTTTGTGATAAGCATGCTGATTGGCTGTAATCAGATCATTCTTTTCCATGAACTCCCATATTTGTCTACTCACAATACCCTCCAACATCTTACTGAGGGAAGGGAGCAGACTAATTGGTCAACTATTGGCAGGAGTAATGGGTTCTTTGTTGTCTTTCATGATTGGACACAGTTTAGCATGCTTCCATACATTTGCAAATGTCCCCTTTTCCAGTGACCAATTAAATATGTATTTCAGTGGATTGCAATCTGGGGAGCAGCATAGTGAAGTAAAAAATTGTCCATAAGATCGTAACTTGTAGATATACCATCGGGTAATGACTTCAATAGGTTTAACACATCCTCTACTGACACCATTTGTAGACTAAAAGAGCTGTTTTTTTTGCTCATAATATGATCATCAATCCATTGAACAATAGCTTGTTTGGAAGAATGGGTGTTTACATTATCGCTCTGTAAATTCATTTTCTTTGTAAGAAAAATCAGCAAAATGATTGGCAATATCAGCCGGTTTTGTTATTGTCCTCCAGTCAACATCCACACTAGATGGGCATGTTGAAATAGATGTACCAAGTAAGCCCTTAACTCTATTCCATACCGTTTTAGAATAATTTCTTACGATTTTATTTAACTGCATAATTAAGTAGTATTCTATAATTCTGTTAATCAATTTCTATTTTAGATTTGGCTGCTAAGACTTTTGCCATATTTCTTTGAGAAAAGAGTGCAGCTTTGAGTTTCACCTGTAGCCAACACATTGCTTAATGCCCAATATTGTACAAGCTAAGACATAATAGGAGGGTAAGGTGGGGAAGCAAAGCAGAACCTAATCATGAGGCAAGAAGACACTTTGTGACAACTGGTGACAAGCCAAGCTGGTATTAGTGTAGATGAACACATCTCACATAAAACATGTGAATTGATTTGGCAGAAAAATATACTTTGATTTGCTGCGTCAGTTCCATTGTCGTCAATTATTTGGAAACGTGAAGTGAAATCCATCATTATCTAGAAGCTGATCTATATACATTAGGGTGTCAGTTTGCAAAGATGAATTCCTCTGATGAAAACCAATGAGCCAATCCAGTGCCCTCCCTTGGGGGAGACCATGGCCGTGCTGTGTGCTCCCTGAATACAAAAACCTAGCTCCAAGATTCTAATCTCATTTAATGATTGTGGTTCTGAGCTGAAGGCTGAAACTGGGGGAGGGTTGATTGTAACTCCTGAGGGACATTGAGTCTGACCCTGGTTAGTTGATTTCGGATTAGGATGTCACCTCATCTTTCTTTTGGCAATGACACCTAAGAGCCACAGCCTGACAGCACGGTCAAAGGTTCAAAATGTAGGCAACACAGTGTTTCACCACGGCAACACATTTGTTGAGAGAAATAGCCATAAAATACAGTATGTTCTTGAACACAAGTAAAGCTGGTATAGAGGCCAGTTGTACAGAAACAGGTTATCCCATACAGTACTAGGTTGTGTTAACGTGGTCCCCTGGCCACCCCTTCTTCTCTTTCAGTCCACAGAGGTGGAATTTTCCACATGGGAGCTCCATAGACCACTGTGGAATGTAGACAAGACGGAACACGATGTCGGGGTGTGCTGCCTCTCCTGAATCCTGCCAGTGAAGTCTTGTGTTGTAGTTCAGTAATTTACTGGTGGACATCATCTCCGGTCCCCGGGAGACTCCTTCCCTCAAGGGGTGGTCATTTACTATGACTGTAGGCTACATCTTCTTGTCACTGACTCGTTGCTCAGAGGGTCTTACAGTGATAGATGGTTATCTCTGCCTTGGAGCAGAACTTGTAAAGTTATACAACATGGGCAGGGCATGTGCTGACATAACAACATCCTCAGAGCTCTCTCTCTCCCATGCTCTACCACACCTATAGCTAAATGAATTGCTTACATGGCACATGAGTAGAAAAGAAAAGTACAGAAAGGGCAGACCTTTTAGAAATAGTAGAATCACTGATTCTAAACTATATCCCATTAAAAGACGAAAATGTGATCACTGAGCTGCATGTCATGTCCGTGCATTGGCACAACAAGACCATTCTTGCCAACATTGAACCTTTTACCCCAGTGGGATAAATCAGGGTCACACAGAGTGTTTCTTGGTAGTATAAACAAATCTACTTTGAAACAAAAGTATACACCTTACACACATGTTTATGGGCTTACAAAAAAGAAGATACCTGTACTGTGTTAAATATAGAGTTGAAATCTATTCAATTCTGAGTTTGTATCCCAACATAAGACTTTATATACATCACAGAAGACAGAAATATAACACAAATGTTTGACATAGAAACACTGTATTCCTTGTGTTTTAATTTTTTTAATAATGTTAATTAATTATGAAATTATGAAAAATACTAATAACATTCCACCCATGAGGCCACTAGGTCATTTGACTGCAGGAAAGAGCTACAACATGAGGCACTAGTAGACTTCAGCTGGAAAATCTGTCTAGGCCGTTACATTTTTCCTCCAGTGAGATTCTTTGAGAATCAGAAGAGGGCTCTTGATCTTCCCAGAGAGAGCTCAGCGCAGATAAAACCAATGGAAAAGTGCTTTGTGTAAAGCATGGGAATATTTTGTCAGGATGGAATAGCTGCACATCCATAAGGCTTCTCCCATGGGGGTGGTGATATTACAGTTACATACACTCTTATAAAAAAATATGCTATCTAGAACCTGAAAGGGTTCTTTGGCTGTCCACATAAGAGAACCCTTTGAAGAACTCTTTTTGGTTCCATGTAGGACCCTTTTCACAGAGGGTTCTACATGGAACCAAAAAGGGTTTTCCCTGGAACCAAAAATGGTTCTCTTATGGGGACAGCCAAATAACCTTTTTGGAACCCTTTTTTCAAAGAGTGTATACGCACAGTGTGGAACCAGACCAGCATGAGTGATATAGAGCTTTGATTCTTCATAGAAAGTGTTTTAAATCACAGGAGCAATTACTTTAATATGAATACATAGTAATCATTGTGGAGGGTACAGGTACTTTATGCCAGGGGTTTACAAATGTTCTTGCCCAGGAAAACCTGCAACTCAGGGACCTCTTGTTTTATCATCAGGTGAATGATGAGTAGAAGTAGAAGTAACATTTTTAAATTAATACATTTGGTAGACAGTTCAATTATTTTGACCTTCCCACAGTTCACTGGAAGAGAAAGTGTAAACTCTAACTCTATTAGTTAGAAAGGTATATTGACGGTGTAGAGAAAAAGGTACTGTTGTAAAGCACATTTTCTGCAATTCTACACATTTTTTCCATTGAGTTTAGAGAAAATGTTGCAGTTGTGAAGCTCATTCCCAGCAATTCTACATAGTTTGGCATGGAGCTGAGAGACTATTTTGTAAAGCCAATTACCTGAAATTCTATGCATTTTGCAATGGCTAATGCTGTCTTAATATGCTCAAACATTATAACAAAATGAATGGGCATGCGCCCGGAGTGCCAATTTTTTTTAATAGTGTTTGATTCTCCTTGACTGTCTAGCTTTCATTTGATTGTTCCGTCAGTACTACTAAATATACTGAACAAAAATAGAAATGCAACATGCAAAAATAGTAATGCAACAACCGGTGCACCCACACATTGACTCTGTACCGGTACCCCTGTATATAGCCTCGCTTGTTATTTTACTGCTGCTGTTAACTGCTGCTAATTATTTGTTACTTATATTTTTTACTTATCTATTTTTTACTTAACACTTCTTAAAAAAAAAAAACATCTTAAAACTTCTTAAAGTATTGTTGGTTAAGGGCTTGTAAATAAGCATTTCACTGTAAAGTCTACCTGTTGTACCTGTTGTATTTGGCGCATCTGACAAATACAATTTGATTTGATTTTGCAATAATTACAAAGATTTGAGGAAATCAGTCAATTTAAATAAATTCATATTAGGAAATCAGTCAATTTAAATACAGCCATTAGGCCCTAATCTATGGATTTCACATGACTGGGCAGGGGTGCAGCCATGGGTGTGCCTGGGAGGGCATAGGCCCACCCACTGGGAAGTCAGGCCCAATCAGAATGAGTTTTCCCCCATAAAAGTGCTTCTTTTACTGACAGAAATACTCCTCAGCACCTCCGCTGCCACCCCCCTCAGACATTCCCACAGGTGAAGAAGGAGGATGTGGAGGACCTGGGCTGGGTTGTCTGCGGTTGTGAGGCCAGTTGGACGTACTGCCAAATTCTCTAAAATGACATTGAAGGCAGCTTATGGTAGACAAATGAACATTGAATCATCTGGCAGCAGCTTTGGTGGACATTCCTGCAGTTAGCATGCCACTTGCATGCTCCCTCAAAACTTGAGACATCTGTGGCATTGTGTTGTGTGACAAAACTGCATATTTTTAAGTGGCCTTTTATTGTCCCCAGCACAAGGTGCACATGTGTAATGATCATGCTGTTTAATCAGCTTCTTGATATGCCACACCTGTCAGGTGGATGGATTATCTTGGCAAAGTAAAACATGTTCACTACCAGGGATGTAAACAAATTTGTGCACAAAATTAGAGTGAAATAAGCTTTTTGTGCATTTTTTATTTCAGCTCATGAAACATGGGACCAACACTTCACATGTTGTGTTTAGATTTTTGTTCAGTGTAGCTTCAGGCTCAAAGACATGAAGTAGGGGTAGGAGAGAGTACCACCTTCTGACCAACAACGGTATGGCTTCTATGTGCAACTGTCATTGGAGGTTGACAGAGAACCACTGACATACAGTAGGTGCTCAGTCTTATTAACAGAGGGGAATGAATGCACAGCACACCCAAGGCAAAAGGAGCTCAGTATGCCAGTGCAATGTCCTCACAACATACAAGACTGGGTTCAATTTATTCAATGAGTGATTTACATAAATAGATGCTCGCCTTGCATGGCTCACAATTACAAAGCTCAAGCTGGGTCTGTCTGCAAAGTGGGGTTCTACCAGCAATACATAGAAGCTGTGAGCTTGTAAACACACAAAAAGATTGCCAGCTCTTTGGAGGGTGAATGTAATCTGCACTGTGTGATTTTGGGGGTGTTATTTAATGTTTACAATTTTCATACCCAGACTTTCAGGTGCCTTTGAAATAGTAAGAGCCCCGACGCTCGTTCTGAATGTTAAAACGCATCGCTTGCTGTACAGTTTTGGAAACATAAGGAAAGTATATTTCGTATCAGCAAGAAATTATATACATAAAAAAGGTCAAATTACTACACACCTTTATAGTGTTAGAGTTCCCACACGGCCATATATCTATCTTACAGCGCTTGTTTTTCGGAAAACAGACGGATGACAGAGGCGTACCTGTGCTAATTAGTTATCTGAATACCTGTGTGTAAACGGTAGACGGACCCCACAAACGTGTTGTCACTGAAAAATGATGTGGGCTGCAATTGTGTTCAAACCAGTTAAAACAGTGTACAGTAAGTGTATATTTTGCATTTGTGAAATTATTTTGATGTAATATGAAAGTAGAGTGATTTATGTTTCTAGAACCGTACCACAATTGGGTATCGATTCACGTTAAGATGGAGTATTTGGCTGTTTTGGCTGCCAGAACCAAATTCACCTCTAAACAGAACATGTTACTATAAGGAGTAACATTAGGCTTTAGTCCATTATTGGGCTAAGTTCAGGGCTGCACTTACAGGAGCATTCACAGAAAGTTTCCTTTGAAACCCAAGATGATTATGCACACTTTATAGGTTTATTGACTGTTTGTGTAAAGAGTGTAAGGCATAGAAATCTATCACAAAGCTGCCACCTCACTACCTTGCAGTGGAGGGAGAGTTTTAAACCTCATTTAATCAAGGTGCTTTCCCCCACTATAACTAAAAAGAGAGAAAGACAGAGTGCATAAGAACAACGCAGCTACTAAACATTAGCCATAGGCTTTGCAATCCGGTCTTTAGGGAACACCTGAATAGGAAGCTCTTCTGTCATGCTCTTTTGAATTCAAGCATTGTGAACACTATGATTTGGACGCCATTATTATTCAGTCAGCTTTACAATAACATGCTGTAGACACATGCACAATACCAATCAAAAGATTGGACATACCTACTCATTTCAGGGTTTATTTTTATTTTTACTATTTTCTACATTGTAGATTAATAGTGAAGACATCAAAACTATGAAATAACACATATGGAATCATGTTAAACTAAATCAAATTATATTTTATATTTGAGATTCTTCAAGTGGCCACCCTTTACCTAGCTGCCTAGTTAAAGAAAGGTTAAAGAAAAACATTAAAAAATTGCCTTGATGACAGCTTTGCACTCTTGGCATTCTCTCAGCCAGCTTCACCTGGAATGCTTTTCCAACAGTCTTGAAGGAGTTCCCACATATACTGAGCACTTCTTGGCTGCTTTTCCTTCACTCTGCGGTTCAACTCATCCCAAACCATCTCAAATTGGTTGAGGTCGGGTGATTGTGGAGGCCGGGTCATCTGATGCAGTACTCCATTACTCTCTTTCTTGGTCAAATAGCCCTTACTTTTAAAAAAGTATTATTATTTCACCTTTATTTAACCAGGTATGCCAGTTGAGAACAAGTTCTCATTTACAACTGCGTCCATCTCCTGGGTTTGGCGTGAGTATTCCATCATCATTACTTTCTGCCAAACCTTTCTTAGTATCAATTTCACTGGCTGGCTGTCTTTCATGTTTTGTTTCTACAGCTCTAGTGGACTCCGGTGGCGCAGATAATTTTATTGACCAGGCCCTCATCTCCTCCCTTAACATCACTTCATACCCTCTCTCCTCTCCTTATCCGGTTCAAGCGGTCAATAGTCAACAACTAGGATCCGGGACAATCACACACATCACAGCACCACTCACCCTCACCGTGGAATCCATATATCAAGAAAGTCTTCCCTTCCTCATCATCAGTGCATCCGTACGCAAGATCATCCTCTGCCTCCCATGGCTTCAACGTCATAACCCCACCATCTCATGGCCGAGGTTGAAAATCACTGACTGGGCACCCGAATGACGGAAGACCTGCTTACCCTTTCCCTGTGGTTCAACGTCGGTTGAGAGTCCTGTGGTTGCCCTTCAACCCAACATCCCGGAGATACACCAAGATCTTCGGGAGATTTTTTCCAAGACCCGCGCCACCTGTCTCCCTCCTCATCGCCCCTGGGACTGTTTGCTGGCTCTGCGCCAAACGCGGCCGCAACTACCCTCTGTCGATGGCCGAAACCAAGGCTATGGAGGAGTACATCCAGGAGGCTCTCAAGGAGGGTTTCATTCACACATCCACCTCCCCTGCGATGGCAGGCTTCTTCTTCGTGGCCAAGAAGGATGGAGGATTCAATTACAGAAATCTGAATTCCATCACCCCAAAGTACCGGCAAATAAAATTAAATAAATGTGTTTAGCAGATGTTATTGCGGGTGTAGCGAAAGGCTTGTGTTTCTAGCTCCAACAGTGCAGTAATATCTAACAAAACACACAATACACACAAAACACACACAATACACACAACATAACAAAATATCTTCCCAACAAAACACACAATACACACAAATCCAAAGTAAAGGAATGGAATCAAGAAAATATAAATATTTTTATGAGCAATGTCAGAGCGGCATAGACTAAGATACAGTAGAATAAAATACAGTATATACATATGTCATGATGATCAGCTTGGCAATGGTTGACATATAACCAGGCCCTCTGTCACCCACAGAAGGGGCGGGGGGGCTGGGACACTTTTTGACACATCACACCCGGTCGTAAATTTTTACAGCCTTATTCTAAAATGGATTGAATACAACATTTTCCTCATCAATCTACTCACAACAAAACAGAAATACCTTATTTACATAAGTATTCAGACCTTTTGCTATGAGACTCAAAATGGAGCTCAGGTGCATTCTGTTTCCATTGATAATCCTTGAGATGTTTCTACAACTTGATTGGAGTACACATGTGGTAAATTCAATTGATTGGACATGATTTGGAAAGGCCTGTATTTAAAGCCCAGCCTTATCTCAGCTCACTGCTCACCATAGCAGCATCCACCCGTAGCACCCACTCCAGCAGGTATATTTCACTGGTCATCCCCAAAGCCAACTTCTCCTTTGGCCGCCTTTCCTTCCAGTTCTCTGCTGCCAATGACTGGAACAAATTGCAAAAATCACTGAAGCTGGAGTCTCATATCTCCCTCACTAACTTTAAGCATCAGCTGTCAGAGCAGCTTACCGATCATTGCACCTGTACACAGCCCATCTGTAAATAGCCCACCCAACTACCTCATCCCCATATTGTCATTTATTTTTTTGCTCCTTTGCACCCAGGTATCTCTACTTGCACATGAATCTTCTGCACATCTATCACTCCAGTGCTTAATTGCTAAATTGTAATTATTTTGCCACTATGGCCTATTTATTGCCTTACCTCCCTAATCTTACTACATTTAAACACACTGTATATAGATTTTTATATTGTGTTATTGACTGTACGTTTGTTTATCCCATGTGTAACTCTGTTCTTTGTGTCGCCCTGCTTTGCTTTATCTTGGCCAGGTCGCAGTTGTAAATGAGAACTTGTTCTCAACTGGCCTACCTGGTTACATAAAGGTGAAATAAAAACAAATATATAAGGTCCCACAGTTGACAGTGCATGTCAGAGCAAAAACCAAGCCATGAGGTTGAAGGAATTGTCTGTAGAGCTCCGAGACAGGATTGTGCCAAGGCACAGAACCAGCGAAGGATACCAAAAAATGTCTGCAGCATTAAAGCTCACCAAGAACACAGTGGTCTCCATCATTCTTAAATGGAAGAAGTTTGGAACCACCAAGACTCTTCCTAGACCTGGCCGCCTGGCCAATCTGAGCAATCGGGGGAGAAGGGCCTTAGTCAGGGAAGTGACCAAGAACCTGATGGTCACTCTGACAGATCTCCAGAGTCCCTCTGTGGAGATGGGAGAACCTTCCCGAAGGACAACCATTTCTGCAGCACTCCACCAATCAGGCCTTTATGGCAGAGTGGCCAGACAGAAGCCACTCCTCAGTAAAAGGCAGTTTGCCAAAAGGCACCTAAAGGACTTTCAGACCATGAGAAACAAGATTCTCTTGTCTGATGAAACCAAGACGGAAACCTGGCACCATCCCTATGGTGAAGCATGGTGGCAGCAACATCATGCTGTGGGGATGTTTTTCAGCGGCAATGACTGGGAGACTAATCAGGATCGAGGGAAAGATGAACAGAGAAAAGTACAGAGAGATCCTTGATGAAAACCTGCTCCATAGCGCTCAGGATCTCAGACTGGAGTGAAGGTTCACCTTCCAACAGGACAACAACCCTAAGCACACAGTGAAGACAACACAGGAGTGGCTTCGGGACAAGTCTCTGAATGTCCTTGAGTGGCCCAGCCAGAGCCCGGACTTGAACCCGATCTAACATCTCATAGAGAGACCTGAAAATAGATGTGCAGCTACGCTCCCCATCCAACCTGACAGAGTTTGAGAGGATCTGCAAAGAAGAATGGGAGAAACTCCCCAAATACAGGTGTACAAAGCTTGAAGAATCATACCCAAGAAGACTCAAGGCTGTAATCGCTGCCAAAGGAGCTTCAACAAATTACTGAGTAAAGGGTCTGAATACTTCAATTTTTTTTCTATACATTTGTAAACATTTCTAAAAACATGTTTTTGCTTTGTCATTATGGGGTATTGTGTGTAGATTGATGAGACAAAAATGTTTGAATCCATTTTAGAATAAGGCTGTAACATAACAAAATTTGGAAAAAGTCAAGTGGTCTGAATACTTTCCGAATGCACTGTATTTACATTGTTCGAGTGGTTACTCAAATATCTTGTCAGTATAACAGACATTCTTTGCTTCTGCCCTTCTGCTGCTGGTGAAAATAACCACGACTATCAGGTTGCCATGCCACCTGAGCGCCATGCTACCGCTATACAACTGCAATTGAGCAATGCTGCCGCCTGGAGGGAATTTGGAGGACAAAGCCAAATCAATTTTTTCAATCAATCAATTTTATTTTATATAGCCCTTCGTACATCAGCTAATATCTCGAAGTGCTGTACAGACACCCAGCCTAAAACCCCAAACAGCTAGTAATGCAGGTGTAGAAGCACGGTGGCTAGGAAAAACTCCCTAGAAAGGCCAAAACCTAGGAAGAAACCTAGAGAGGAACCAGGCTATGAGGGGTGGCCAGTCCTCTTCTGGCTGTGCCGGGTGGAGATTATAACAGAACTATGCCAAGATGTTCAAAAATGTTCATAAGTGACAAGCATGGTCAAATAATAATCATGAATAATTTTCAGTTGGCTTTTCATAGCCGATCATCAAGAGTTGAAAAACAACAGGTCTGGGACAGGTGGCGGTTCCATAACCGCAGGCAGAACAGCTGAAACTGGAATAGCAGCAAGGCCAGGCGGACTGGGGACAGCAAGGAGTCACCACGGGCGGCAGTCCCGACGCATGGTCCTAGGGCCCAGGTCCTCCGAGAGAAAGAAAGAGAGAAGGAGAAAATTAGAGAGAGCCAAGATTTTCAAAATTTCCATAAATGACAAGCATGGTCAAATAATAATCAGGAATAAATCTCAGTTGGCTTTTCATAGCCGATCATTAAGAGTTGAAAACAGCAGGTCTGGGACAGGTAGGGGTTCCATAACCGCAGGCAGAACAGTTGAAACTGGAATAGCAGCAAGGCCAGGCGGACTGGGGACAGCAAGGAGTCACCACGGCCGGTAGTCCCGACGTATGGTCCTAGGGCTCAGGTCCTCCGAGAGAAAGAAAGAGAGAAGGAGAAAATTAGAGAGAGCCAAGATTTTCAAAATGTTCATAAATGACAAGCATGGTCAAATAATAATCAGGAATAAATCTCAGTTGGCTTTTCATAGCCGATCATTAAGAGTTGAAAACAGCAGGTCTGGGACAGGTAGGGGTTCCGTAACCGCAGGCAGAACAGTTGAAACTGGAATAGCAGCAAGGCCAGGCGGACTGGGGACAGCAAGGTGTCATCATGCCCGGTAGTCCTGACGTATGGTCCTAGGGCTCAGGTTCTCAGAGAGAAAGAGAGAACGAGAGAATTAGAGAGAGCATACTTAAATTCACACAGGACACTGGATAAGACAGGAGAAGTACTCCAGGTAACCAACTGACCCTAGCCCCCCGACACAAACTACTGCAGCATAAATACTGGAGGCTGAGACAGGAGCGGTCAGGAGACACTGTGGCCCCATCCGAAGAAACCCCCGGACAGGGCCAAATAGGAAGGATATAACCCCACCCACTTTGCCAAAGCACAGCCCCCGCACCACTAGAGGGAAATCCTCAACCACCAACTTACAATCCTGAGACAAGGCCGAGTATAGCCCACAAAGGTCTCCACCACAGCACAAACCAAGGGGGGGCGCCAACCCAGACAGGAAGATCACGTCAGTAACTCAACCCACTCAAGTGACGCACCCCTCCTAGGGACGGCATGAAAGAGCACCAGCAAGCCAGTGACTCAGCCCCTGTAACAGGGTTAGAGGCAGAGAATCCCAGTGGAGAGAGGGGAATGAACGAGTGCTGTGATACACAACGCCTGAACGTGGCATGATGGATGTACTGTATGTACTTGTGGTTTTCTCCATACTCTAGTCCTCCCATCAGTGTGAAACAGCAGGAACTGGGATTCATTTGACCATGAAATGTTTTTCCAATTGTCAAGTGTTTTTGTTCCTTAACCCACTGCAACTGCAGTTTCTTGTTTTTTTGCTAAAAGAAGCTGAAGGTCGTCACCCCATTCGTGTCAAGGTACAACTAGTTGTGCATTTTTTATGGGTCTTTGAGCACCAATGTTGTACTGGACTGTCAGTTGACTAACTCTAGCCTGTGTGTTGCTCTGCACAATTTGTGTCTGACTCCTTTGTCCTCTTTCAACAATGACCCGTTTTCGACCACTGGCCTTCCGTTGACAGGATGTCCTTTGGGTGGTGGACCATTCTTGATACACACTGGAAACTGTTGAGTGCGAAACACCCAGCAGCGTTGCAGTTCTTGACACACTCAAACCGGTGCGCCTGTCACCTACTACCATACCCCGTTAAAAGACACAAATCTTTTGTCTTTCTCATTCACTCTCTGAATTGCACACATACACAATCAATGTATCATTGTCTCAAGGCTTAAAAATCCTTCTTTAACCTGTCTCCTCCCCTTCATCTAAACTGATTGAAGTGGATTTAACATGTGACATCAATAAGGGATAATAGCTTTCAGAGCAGGTGTTCCTAATGTTTTGTACACTCAGTGTACATACAAACATAGTAGGTAGCCTATGGGTAATGAGGGTATATTGATTGCCTGAAGCTTTCAATAGCTGCCATACACTGGTCTTCATGGGTTTCCTTTTACTGAAAGGAGAGAAGAGGTCACTAATTATAACAGTTGTGAACATTCTCCATGTTGTGTCCAATGAGCAGAAGTAAACGGTCAGGTGTTCCAGTCAGACAATATCCACTGTCACAACAGTTGCTTATTATAAACTTGACCCAAGTCTTCTCGGGTCAGCTGTGCTTTCCTTCTTCTCTCCTCCCCTCATTCCCCAGACACATGTATCATTACACCCTCCATCCTTGCCCACATAATCCTTGTCAGCATTTCATTTATTGACCAATTAGACCAGCACTAGTGTCTGCCTTCCAGATTCCCGAGTCATGTCGGTCTCTATCTCCCTAATCACAAAACACCTACTCCAATGAATACGATGGCAGGGTCTTAATGACAAGTAATTACACAAGCTAACTTTGGGTTTGTCACATTCAACTTGGGAAGTGTGTTTGTGTATCTGTCAACGGGATTTAATTTTGTGTGATTGCACATTAAGCTTTTTAACATAAGGATCCAGCAATCACCAGCAGGCACTGTTATAGTAAATGAGCGAAAGCCCTTTCACTTCACAGGATCAAGATAGTGATTAAAGGTCAACATACAGTAGATTCACTGCATGCTAAGTACATACAGTACCTAACGAACATTTTACACAGTAATCCTACAGGAGCTTTAGGGACAAATTCTACTGATGGATCTCACAGCAGTAGAAATCAATCTCTAAACACCTGAAGTAGGGCACTGTTTTCTAATCTAAACTCTGAACTGACAGTTTTAGGCTGTACACTGTTGCCTGAGAACTCAGAGTGGCCAGATGCAGCAACTAGAAGGATAAAGTCTAATGACGGTTGGGAGTTTTTTCCTAGTGGGTTGTCACTATAAAAAAAAGTGCAATAGAGCACAGTGTGTGAATGTGAGAGCATCAAATGACTCAGTCCTGTGGACTAATTTGTCGACTTTTTGTTAATGCTGAGACCAAGGTCTCTTTTCCAGATGAGCTCTACACATCAAAATACAATATACACATTCAACTACACATTACAGTTTTTGACAATTGCATACACATGATTTCTGAAACTGTGGCTCCTTTTTTCTAGACTCGACCCCCAAAACAAACACACAACATGCAAAACGTCACACATCTCTTGCAAAACCAAACACTTAATTCAAAACTATTTTAACTCTTCTCAAAATTGTGTTTTTGAATCAAAACTCTACACACAAACCATCAAATGATTAGCTCTTATACACGCCAATTACACACAGATGTGACACATGTAAAACACTACTATCTTGTGTCTTTTGCATGATCAGTGTGCAGTGGAGTCCACGGAAGTTTGTAATAGCACTCACAAGTCCATGTATTTGCACAAATATATACATTATGTATCAGTAGCGTAGCTTAATCATGACAGGCCCAGGTTCCCCAAAAAATGATGGGCCCCTATCACCACACATATTTCCCTTAAAATGTAAATAATTTTGGTGGTAAGGCTGTGTGTTAATATTACTAAGCATTGTAACAGCAGAGCAGAACCTAATCTAAGGGCACATTTGAAGCTGTTACCAGAGAAGCCGCAATATAGCCAATACATTCAGCACCATGGACGGCGGTCAGAAATTAACCCGTATAAGTCGATCAGCACCACAAAAACCACAAAGCGGTCAAAAAACACCCTATTTTATCTGCAAATAATAGGCAATAGCCTATATTATAAAACATAAATATATAGATCCATCTCTTGACAGAAACACCGAAACACAGCTAATGACCCAGTACATGCTCGCTGAAGTTATGCACAGCGGCAAAACTGACATACCGGTATTTCAAATGATCTCCCTCCCGCAGAGGCCTATAGCAAAAACACCAGCAAATCAATCAAGCGGAGCATTCAAACAGATTGCTTAAATGACAGCATGCCTTTTAACAGTATATGATGTGTATGTGCTTACTATTATTCTTATAGCCTAGTTAAATGTATAGGCTATGATGACAATAAAATGGCTCACCGGCCGTGCACCAGTCGTAGATTGACAAGCAATGTAAATTAATCTCAATAAAGCTTGATTTATATAGGCTGTCTGGGTAGCCTGCCCTATAAAAATAAGCTTACTCACTCATTTGATTGGCATTCTACGGGCCTTACGCTCTGCGAAGTCGTTGACTAGGGCATTCAAATCCATGGTCCTGGCCCTGGTGTTTTCAATGGACAGAATGGCCAACCCACGCAGTCTCTCCTGTCCCATTCTGCTCCTCAGGTATGATTTCATTATTTTCAGTTTGGAAAAGGAGTGCTCGGCACTGGCTACCGTTACAGGCGAGTCATAAAAAGGAGCATCGCTGTAACTTCTTCCCCAAATGTAGCAGTGACTGAATTGTAATCCACAATGAGCATCTTGGCCAGGTCTCTCACTGTAGTGTGCTTTGCTATTTCCTTCTTAAAACAGACCCTGAAAGAGAGTAATTGGCAGGGAAGCTTGCTGATACATTTTTGCTGTAATGTTCAGCCAGCCGGCTGGCGATCTCGTAGAGTTGATCATCATCTGCTTTGGCCAGGGTAGTGGGATGGATGGAGTCAAACAGACTCGATGTTGCCCGCAGACTTTTAAATCTGTTTGACAGCTGGTGGATAATGATGTCAAGGTTTGCATTAAAGACATTGACTCTAAAACTACTCTCCACATCAGACAGCCGCTCGTCCTCGCATAGCTCATCAAAATGACGCCTCGCCTTCCTTCTCTGAGTGTCTTCAAATGCGTTCTGAACTCCCCATTTGTCGGCAAAGGTCTTTGCAGTGACTTTGGCCTTCTCAAAATCCTGTCGGAATCCGGACAGGACCTCTATCATGTCCTTGAGTAGGCTGACTGCTCTGTGCAGGTCTGCGTCTTTGGCCTGTAGCATTTTGAAGACAACGTTCACATTTTCTAAAACCTTAGTCTGCAGAACGACGTCCTTCTTGTCACTTAAAAGCACAATCTTGGTGAGGCCTTCATTACGTCCACATATCTGTCTCTCAGGGCTGCAAGGGACTCATATCTAGATGACCAGCGGGTGGGACACAGTCGTTTTAGAGTTACATTTTATGTTTCTGATGCAAAATCAAATATACCACTCAACATTGACCATCTCTTTATGCTGTGCCCAAAGAAGGTGTATAACAGTTCAACAGTATCATAAAACTATTTAATCTCTGGCACATTTTTGACAGAGTCGTTGAGAGCCAGGTTAAGATTGTGCGCTGCGCAATGCACATAAACAGCAAGCGGGCTCTTTTTCAGATATTCTGGCCTGCACACCCGAATAGACCCTGCTCATGTTAGCAGCTCCATCATACCCCTGCCTACGACATTTTGAAATATCCAGCCCATTATCGTCTATGCTGCCCAGGATTTTATGTTGAAGCTCAGCTGCTGATATGTCAGCAGTCTCCAGAAATCCCCAAAACGACTCTGATGGTCAGATCTGTGGCGACATTATTTGCATCCCTTATCACTCTCACATAGAGATAAACTTGGCTTAACTGGTCTACTTTGGATACATCCGGTGTGGTGTCCATAATAATAGAAAAAAATGTGGCTTCCTGCATCTCTCCCTGAATGTCACACTTCACTCGCTCGGCTAAGATATAAAACAGCTAATTTTGGATTTGAGGACTGAGATGGTTAACGGATCCTGCGGGGTTTTCTGAAAGTTCTTCTGAACTGGGTCGTAAAATGACATCAGTTCAAATATACTGAGAAAATGCCCACTGTTGGCCTGCCCCAGCTTTTCAAGGTGTCCTCTTGAACGCCAAATTACATGATGCAAGTGTGAAAGTTACATTAACTATGCACTCCAACACCTGTCGGCAGAAATTTGCTGCGTTACGCACGCCTCTCCGTTTCTGCTTCAATAGTGCCATTGAGCTTCCATTGCTCATATACCAAACAGGCACCCATGTGAATCTGGGATGTCTCATGACATGCTATTTTAGATGTTAGATGGCGCCAATCTCTCACCCCATTCACCCACGCATCAGAGAAGAATGGGGTTCTCCGATCTCCGAACAGCCAGCAAGGCTCAGAATACGCACAATCTAGCTTGGCCGAATAACATAGCCATGTATGTGGTAATTTGATTCCAGCCTTGGTTGTAGTGGTGTAATACAACTCGGAAAAACACAGCCTTTCGTCATCTCTTGGGAATGGGCCAGTAGACTTACACGAGCCTAATGCAATAACATGGAGTTGAACTTTTTCATCCACATTTGTTGCATAATTCCCCCTGTCAGTAAAAAGGCCGCCTGTCCCACTTCCACCTGTTTCCTCCGCTGGCACGATTCTAGCCTTGCCTTGCTCCTCTTCCTCCCCACCCGGCCTGGGATAGCTTGTCCGGCCTGGCTTGTGCTCAGGGTCGTATCCGCCGATACCTGACAACCTGTATCCTCCTCTGTCAAAGTTCCTTCTTCTGGCACAATGGAACAGCTTGGTCTTGGCTCACTTGACCCGCTAAAGCTGCTGCTGGCAATGATAAACCTACATTCTCTTCTGGTCCCGCTACATTGCTTGTGCTAGCAATGGCTGCACTTGAACTGCATTTGAAAAATCTAATTGAACTAATTTTGATATCTCCTTTGCTTTCTCATTGTTGGCCTTCCTCTTTTGGGCTCCACTTTTGTGTTGATACATTGCTGGTTTTTAAATCCGTAATTTTCAATTCTCGACTTTCTCTCTTTATTAAATTTTTTTGCCCGTTGTCTCTTAATAGGTAGCTCAACTGTTGCTTAAAACGATGACAGAAACAACAACAGGAGAGTATTTGCACAATGAATCCCAGAATGCATTTCATTATCTTAACATGGTATGGAAACTATTGAATAATATTAATTTGATTTATTGTCATCAATACACTAAAATATCATGCTGACTTATGTAGTGGCAAAAAAACATTTTGTTGGTGAAACCATCAGTGGGATCATCTATCATATAGCCTACGTTAAAGAAAGATCTCGTCAAATCGTAGACGTGATGGGCGGTATTCAAATTACATAGGGGGCCCGTGGTTCCACAGATCCGGGCCCGTCACGGGCCCATGTACGTCGCGGGCCCTGGTGCAACCGCACTGGCAGCACTGGCTGAAGCTACGCCACTGGTATGTATGCATATTCAGTATATATTTACTCTATAAACAGAAATGCAAGGGGGAAAAATAAAAATGTATTTCTTTCTCAAAACATTGTATTTTCATCCATATTTTGGGATGAACATTAACAGACAAAACAAATACAGTAGAAGATAAAGAAATAGGCTTATTACTATAAAGAAAAAATAATTAGGGTGCATCCTGTCTCCTATTTGGGTCTGGCCACAGCTCCTAATCAACATCACAAGCGATGTTCTCTCTGGCTAAACAGTGGTGAAGGTAGCGTCTGGAGTGGCGTATCCAGCCCTGGCACGCCCCTCGTCTATGTCACCACAGGCCTCCTCCATCGCCTGGAGAAGGGGTATGCGTTGGTGTTATTTGCGATCGAATACCTTCCAACCCCACGCCGAAAATAACTCTTCTGTTGGGTTTATAAATGGAGAATATGGTGGCAGGTTGAGCATCAAAACTTGCGGATGGTCAATGAACCAATTGCGAACCAGAGCAGCCAGATGACATCAAACCTGGACTGCTCTGGCCCATTCCTCTGGTCATTGGGAATGAGGATATTATGCAGGGTGTCAAGGAAGGTGATAATGTGGGCAGTATTGTATGGCCCAAGAGTGGCATGATGATGAAGGACACCATTCTGGCTGCACACATTGTGATGTTGCCACCCTGCTGTCCAGGGACATTGACGATGGCGCTGTGTCCTATGAGGTTTCTTCCCCTGCATCTTGTTTTGGCTAGGTTAAAGCCGACCTCATCAACGTAGACGAAATCATGATGCTCTGCAGCAGCATCTGGTTCCATAACTCTCTGAAACATACAAGACAAAACATTATTGTATGACAGAATGAATAGACATCGAACAGTCATTATGTAGCACAATACACTGGAAATGACAGGATAGTATAGCTTACTCGTACGTATTCATAGCGCTGTTCATTCACTCTGTCAGAATTTCACTGAAATGGTACTATGTAGAGCTGCTTCATACAAATCTGATGGCGTTTCATGAAACGGCCAAGTGAAGATAAACTCACCCTTTTTATGTTACTGAATGTTGTGTTGTCAGTGACGATGTGGTGTTGTCGTAAACATATGCTGTTGTTTGAAATGACCATATTCACTATGTGTTGTTCTTGCTCTGCTGTGAACAGTTGGTTTCTTCCTCCATTGAAGGGTCGTCTAGCAATTCTGCAAAAACATGATGTGAATGGTTAGGGTGCAAGATTTCTTTCAGTATGAAATGAAATGTTACTGTAGTGCTGTAAGTGTTGCAGTGCTGTAAGTACAGTAGCATGGTTTGGAGGGTAGGTTAACTTACCTGTTCTCATTTCGAAATGTCTGGATGACACTTGTTGCAGTGTGGCGGCTCATGTTAGGCTGGACCGTCTGCCTAGCCTCCCTGAAACTCAAACCATGGCTGACCACATGGTCAACTAAAGTTGCCCGGATCTCATCTGTGATTGTTCTCCTTCCTCCTCTGCCTTGTCCCACTCCTCGTCCTCTTCCCCCTCCTCGTCCTCGTCCTTGTATTCCTCCTCATCCTCCTCCTTGTCCTCGTCCTCGTCCCCCTCTTACTCTCACTCCTCTTCCTCTAACTCTCTCTCCAAAATTGGCCTCCATTGTTGTCCAAACCAAGAAAGCCAACCTGAAGAATATTTATAGTACTCAAGCTCTGATTTCTAAGTGAAGAAATTAGCTATAAGTGTTTTCACACTGGGTGTAGGTAATCGTTAAAAGTGTGGCATTTTGAATGGCCATGTTTTCCAAACGAAACACAAGACCTGTTAGTTTTGAATGATGTGTCTAATGTAGAGAACTGTGTTTAGTGTTCTGCACAAAGTGTGTTTTACAGTTGCAAACTAAATGTAAAGCAGATAATGTGCTTCCAGTTTTGCAGACTTGGTCTGAAGATTAGGGACATGAGTTAATGGTTTCACTGAGTGTGCCTCAAGTGTGTAAGCGATTGTAATTTTTTTTTTTAACATACACTACCGTTCAAAAGTTTGGGGTCATTTAGAAATGTCCTTGTTTTTGAAAGAAAAGCAACAGTGTAGAGGCAACTCCAGGATGCTGGCCATCTAGGCAGAGTTCCTCTGTCCAGTGTCTGTGTTCTTTTGCCCATCTTAATCTTTTCTTTTTATTGGCCAGTCTGAGATATTGCTTTTTCTTTGCAACTCTGCCTAGAAGGCCAGCATCCCGGAGTCGCCTCTTCACTGTTGAAGTTGAGACTGGTGTTTTGCGGGTACTATTTAATGGAGCTGCCAGTTGAGGACTTGTGAGGCATCTGTTTCTCAAACTAGACACTCTAATGTACATGTCCTCTTGCTCAGTTGTGCACCGAGGCCTCCCACTCCTCTTTCTATTCTGGTTAGAGACAGTTTGTGCTGTTCTATGAAGGGAGTAGTACACAGCGTTGTACGAGATCTTCAGTTTCTTGGCAATTTCTCGCATGGGATAGCCTTCATTTCTCAGAACAAGAATAGACTGACGAGTTTCAGAAGAAAGGTCTTTGTTTCTGGACATTTTGAGCCTGTAATCGAACCCACAAATGCTGATGCTCCAGATACTCAACTAGTATAAAGAAGGACAGTTTTATTGCTTCTTTAGTTAGAACAACAGTTTTCAGCTATGCTAACATAATTGCAAAAGTGTTTGCTAATGATCAATTAGCCTTTTAAAATTATAAACTTGGATTAGCTAACACAAACTGGGTTAAATCTCCAAGCTGCCAAAAATCTACCCAGAGACCAATGACAGACCAGAAAAACTCCCAACTCTCTTGCAGACAGAATGTTATGGATAGCACCGCCAGAAGAAAATGACAGCCAACAAATTGCAATAGATGTAACCTGTCTCCAATATTACATTTTCACTATGTTAAATTGCATCTAACATCGTCCTTTCAGAGGAAAATGATGCTCCCTGCTGGACTCCAATATGAAAGGTTGCAAATAGGCTAATTTGACGTCAGTAGCACTAGGCTTGGCAAAAGGGAACCATAATAGAGTAGCTGCAGCAGTGCCGGTCCACTGACTGCTGTAATGAGAATATTGTGGCTGGGAAAAGGTGCAGGTCAGTTTTCTCTGTAAACGTTGACAAATTGAGAACAGAAAACCTTTGACATTTTATCATGCTAGGGAGTTTCAAAGGTCACCGCCTGTGGGTGTTGCTTTCAAGACATATTTTGCTGTAATAGCTTATTGCACAAAGGATATTAGGTGCCATGACTTCAGCAACACACACATAATAAAATGACCTCTATGTGAGCCTGTTCATATGAAAGGTCACTGTAGAACGAAGGCACTGTAAAGAGTTTGTTGAACAATTTTTCTCAGAAAGAAATACATCACAAAATCAACTTGTTACCCTTGAGTTACAGTAGGTCTATACATGTTGTGGAAATGAACGATCACTATCAAGTTTGAAGTGAGGTTCATATATTCCTCTGTTGCATTGTTGTCTGTGGCCTGTCTCTGTGTCATATCTGCGTCCTCCCTTTCTGATGTTTACTTTAATCCTCAGAATCAAGATTAGCTAAAGGATACATGTCTTCAAGAGGATGTGACTGTGTAAAGAACAACCCAAAGCATGTAAATAATAGAGGAAGTAAACAAAGTAATTTGTGATTATATTGCCATCACTCTGTACTGTATAACATCTCGTAACACCGGAGGAGCAAGACTGTCTTATTTAAATGTTAATATCATTCCCATTATTCATAATGCAATGTGGTCTCTGGCATTCTCTATTCATCTCTGTAGCATTGGACATGACAAGCCAATTTACAATGCCTTGGCCAAATTGCTTTAGCATTGTAACACTCATAATAGATCCAATTTATTTCTCAGGTCACAGAAAGCTATTCATATTCAGCACAGTATCTTCTTTCTGTCTGTTCAGTTGAATCCCTGATATCATCTTTGCTATGGGAGTTTTCCTTTGAGCAACTATAAAACTATAGTGCACCGTAACCAATCATCAGACATACGTCGGAGAGCGCCTGTGAGCTTCTCTTCTGTTGCCCTTCCCATCTAAGAGGTGAAATGAGTGGAGCATTAAAACAGTAGGAGATGACACCAGTGGGGTGGGAGGCTATGCAGTATTAGTCTTGGTGAAAATGCTTCTGACAGATTACAGCTCTGAAGAGACAGAGGCAGGCTTTGTGCTGGTATCTCTGTGACCCTTCCAGGCATCATCACAGAGCGTGGCATGTCACTGAGACACTGAGTCTCTGCTGCTGTATGTCTGCAATATTTCCCTTAAAATGTAATTCCTCCAGACAGACAGCCCGACCGTCATCGGACTGTAATTCAGCCCCAAATGCCCAATCTCTTCATCTGACATGGTTATAGTTGGCGACACTAATGATCCCTATAATCATTAATGCATTGAAATGGTTCCCTCGCTGTTGGGTGGCTCAACCTTTGATGAGGCTCTGGCAGATCTCAGAACTGAGAATAAAGAGGATTAGTTGATTCATGAAAGCGTTGTAAAAGAAAGGTTGCATCAGATGATGGTCTTTATTTAGGGAATTTGATCAAAAGCACAAGCCCAAACACACAGGAAATGACAGCTTGAAGAAAAATAATTTTCAACATCTGTTTAACAAGAGTGCAAATTGTGTTAAGTCTTAGAGAACTGTTAATTTAGAACTATCTATTTCAAACTGGTGATATGACATTTCCTTTCACGCGGAATAAATGTATTATCCTTGTATTAACTCAACATAAGACTCTTTTAAAAGATTAGCATCCATAATAACTATTACAACTACATCTTGCAATATCATATGTCTGCTGATTAGTGAAACAATCGTACTCTGACAACGGCAACAAGGTTTCAGAGCTACAGCAAAATACTATTAATATGCATGCATATTTATATAATGCCAATTACATATCATAAGAGCCCCCCCCAAAATAGTCCAATAAGTATTAAAGCATTCAACTGAACAAAAACAACTCTGAAAATGTGTTGCAAAGTTGAAAAAATTGTGAAGTTTCTATCACAATGAGTCTCCTGGCTGTAAACCAAAAACACTATTCCTTGCCACTGTCAGATATAGGCCTAAGGCTTAAACAATAACAAGACACAGTGGCAGAATAAATTCAACCACACCCTTGTCTTATTACAAAACCAGAGAGCAACATCTGTCCGGTGAAGTCCACAAAACATATTGCATGTAACAAACAGTTACATGACCTACAGCATGGTCAAGCAAGGTAATGTTTCCCAAATTTTCGGACTACTAAACAACTATTGATTTAGAACCACGGAGAGTTACCTTAAGTCGCAAAGAAAACAGGAGCTGCCTCCACTATTCCAGCACCATTTCAACTTCAATATTTCAACATCATCTAATCACCTATGCTTAGTCTAATACAGTGACAACTAATAAAAACGATTTAGTCCAGTCTACGTAAGCTAAATATGATGTGGCTGTCTATGTTACTGATTTCTGTGTGTGTGGTGTGTGTGTGTGTGTGTGTGTGTGTGTGTGTGTGTGTGTGTGTGTGTGTGTGTGTGTGTGTGTGTGTGTGTGTGTGTGTGTGTGTGTGTGTGTGTGTGTGCGTGTGCGTGCAGTAGAAAAAACATGTTGACTCACCCTACTTGTAGAGAAACACAAATACCATCCTCCTCTTTCATGTCGCCTAAACTGTCTATGACTCTGTCATACAATACATACTTTTAGTTTTGTTGTCCTAGACTACCTGGCGAAAATACTTGCTCACTATCCGAACTTCCTTTCATGGGCAACTGTATACCAGGCCAGCTAGTTAACATTAGCATACTACATCTAGCTACATGTTGAACTTCCATCCTCTCAGGCCAGAGGCACAATGTATGATTTTATGGTTGGATCAGAATCGCCACAATGTCATACTCATTCTGACCAGCATCAGATTGATACACTACTCATACTGAGACAGAGGGGTGCTGTTTCGTTTGCTCAGATGCTTTCAACGGTGAGATACGTTCAGCCTTTTGCGAATTAAAAGGAAATGTATGAAACACACAGAGACAAAAAATGCATTATTTTGTTTATTTTTTTCTTGCTCAATTTGTTGGGGAAGCCTGGCTTCACTTGGCAACCATGAAAACACACAACCTGGTGATCAGACGGCTGATATTGCACATCCTCCCTTGGTTGATGGCTGAACCTGTTAAAAGGCCTGTCAACGGACGTGCAGCGGCCTGGCAAATCTCAACCTCTTCTATAGGTTATCTTTCCTCTATCCATCCCTCCCTGACTTCTCTTGATGACAGAAAACATGCCTTTGAAAATTGGACGTCATGCTCTTAAATACTGGTCATCCACATCACCTAATTCAAACGTCAGTCAAAATAGTTGAGTGAAAAGTGGACAGTCTGAAGAAATTAAGTGTGAACAGGCCTTCAGGGACTATAATGATATTCTTGGAAATCGAAATATGTGTTTGCACTCTTGAAATTAGAAATTTCTTCAGATTTCTATAGCCATTGTGTATGTGTGTGTGCGTGTGTGTGCTGAGTGTGTGAGAGTGCTCGTCTCATAAAGAAAATAAAAACATACAGCAGTGTTGGCCCAAAGGTATAGGACGTTTTCATTGTGTGTGTGTGTGTGAGTCATCTCAAGTTTGTGGCCAAATTACAAATAATTTGTAGACTGCCCAAACAGATATAACATTTGACTTATCATTTCAAACCTTGCTTCAATTTCTAAACGATCACATTCATCTCTCTACTATGCGTGTGAAACTTTGGAACAAATATCCAAAATGTAAGATCACTTGGAGCTGATTTGCTGGCAGGCTGCCAGATGGAGGAACCCTGCTTTAGAGTGACCATGGATTCTCTTTCTTTCTCTTTCTTTATTTGTTGGGTGGACTTCAATTATGGAGCAGTAAAATAATCTACTAAAAAGGCTAAGGGTGAGAGCCATTGAGGTTGAACATAGTACTGTGACGGTGCTGAGGTCTGACGTCCTTGTCAGGCTCAGAGTCTTTTGTCAAACTGTAGGTACTGTAGTAGGTAGAAGGTTTTTAATTCTGCTCCACACTTCTTCTAAACAGCACAAAATCATAATCTCGTCCAACTCCTCTGCTTTCAGATTTCTCTGGCGGACCTTTGGCACTATTTGCAGTGGAGCAATTTTAAAACTCAATGAAGGGAGATGGAGGTTAAATGAGGCTTTACAGAGAGCTGCTTCCCTTCCATTACTTTTCCAACATAGCCATGTTCTTTAAACCAGAGGACCCATCTTCTCACCTCATTAATTTGCAGCCCTGAGGTGTGTTGCCCTAATTCCTGTTGAATATTTTCATATATCTTATATTCACAAAAAGGGCCAGTTTACCAGGCAGACGCATTTTCTTTTATCCAATAAGCAAGATGCAAATGAATTCCAGGAAAGAAGGTCAATCACATTCAAGTCCCATTTGAAAAGGTCTGGGATGGATGTTGTTAGTTTATAATGGAGGAGCAACTTTTAAAAGAACCTGCCTTCCTAACTCACAACATATACCAACCTCCTTGGACATACAAACAGGAACAAAAAGTGTGTTCTGCAAAAATATGAATGGATATGATCTGAAAGTACAAGAAAAAGTATTCAAATCGTTCTCAACATTGTGGATAGAACTGAACCATGTGCAGTGGGCTGGTCACCAAAAGCATTTTGCCTCTGATCACATACCACTCTGCAGGATGTGAAGATGTGCTGAGTTGGCTGCTCTGTTCTAGTCCACCTGTTCACCAGGGAATGACCTCCAGACCCAGGTAGGAGATCACAGTAGGACTCATCAGCATCATTGCTCAAACCCAGAGGAGAGGAGGTGAATGGAACATGTTGATGAAAGAGTTATGAAAGGATAAAGGACAGGTTGAAGTGGGAAAAAAGTATCAAGTCAACCTTACCTTTTTGACACGTAGCTTCTTGCCAGCTACTGTATCTCCAACATTGAATGATGAGTGTTTGTGTACCATAAATGGGTTATGAATGGCAGTAGAAAAGTGATGCCATTACTCCAGCCATTCAGGAACACTTCACACAGAATGAATGCATCTAATGTTTCATTACCTTCCTCACATCTTTATTTACTTCTTTGCTGGGCACAAAATGTCAGCAAATGTCAGCTGTTGAAAATGCATGAGTGATGGGAGGGGAGGATGTTTGCATATCACATTCACAGATAATTGGTTCGCTCTCTATTTCCTCTCTCAGTGAGGGTCATGATCCTGAGAATGGCTCTGGAGTTAATGGGGGTAATAACATGAAGATGGATTAAGATGCCGAATTCTAAAATGGAAACAACGCGAGTAGACTAACATTGCACACTGTTGTAATTGAGTATGGTAAATCTGTAGACACAAGGAGGGGTATCACTCAGAGTATCAAACTAGTACTACTGTAGGTAAGTTTTCCACAAAGAGTATTTACAGATGTATTCAAATTGAGGATGTCTTACTCTCTAACTTCATCAGTTTTCTAAAAAGTCATAATGTAATACATATGGTTCTGGTTCTCTCTGATGTGGTAAGATCTTTGCGTCCCGTAAGGCAGATTCATAAATATAGAAATGTCATATGTAGCTGTAAATAATGCAAACTAAATACTACACAGTGCACATTTACTAGGCAGCCAACAGTAAAAACTTTGTCCCCTTAAGGTATTACCATCCACAATGACCGCAGTACAAGTGTTTTCAAACATGGCAGTACAGTACATCTTCCTGCTTGGTACTTGCATTTGGTTATCAAGTTTATTAAAGTAGGCCTACATTCCTTTTTAAGTAAGTCTCAGCACGTTTGAGTGACCAAAGATAATTGTTTTCGAGCTCAAGATTCAAGTGTCATTTTGATAAATGTTTTGTTATAATCCGAAGATAATGGATGTGAAATGAACAAAGTGTGAAACTAATTCAGTGTGTTTGTTTAGCAATCCTCTGTCTCATTCATTTTAAAGCAAGGTTGTAACAGCTCAGTTGGTTTTATAGGTTTTTGTTCTTATTATCCATCTGCTATGACAGCTTGATTGGGCAGCCAGTCAGTTCAATATTATTCCATGTGTATACGCCTCCCCAATGCGTTTCTCCACAGTGTTGTGTTGTTATGGTAATTTCCATGAAGTAGATTGCATCTAACTGTTCTTATTTCTGGCTCTGTCTGTTATTAGGGCCCTAAGCAAAGGCATACAACTGATAATGAATACATCTGAACAATGCTTTATATGGCAGATATATCATTACTGATAGCAAATACTAATAACCAGCATGATCACTTTATTGGGCAAAATAATTATAAATCATAATTATAAAACATTCACTGTCTTGTCACTCTGAAAACCAGCTATGTACTGAACAAATCTGATTGTTCTGAAACCTTTATGTTTTTAGAGGGCCCTGTCTTTCTGTGTGTTTTTCTCTGTGTAATTGCAGCTCACGGCCAGATCACCTGTGAAGGCCAGTGGGGAGTACTTGCCATCTGTACTGCTATGGGGGAGTCCAGCCAGCCCACTGGCCACCTCGGGCCGCTCAGAACCACCAGGTAGTGCGTCTGACATCTCCACATGTCAACCGCTGGATAATGAGGGCCAGACAGCTGGCCGTCTGACAGGCTTTGCTACTGCCCCCAGGAAAACTGTCAGAAAGGCCTTCTGCGCTTTTCAGCAATGTGAGCAGGTCTCTGGTCAACATACTCTGGATTTGACTTTGAAGAGTATACAATGGCACCTACTGCCTATTTATTAATCAAAATGATTGGTTTTGTAATATAAGGTGACCTTATTCTGTATTTAATGAATATTGTTACGTTAGTTCCTCTACCAGCCCAGGCTGTGTCTATAGCAGGATAACTTCACAAGGAATGTTATCATTACAACAACATTTACTCAGGGGTAGAATGCATATGTACATTTGCAAATTAGATATTCTGGATGTTTTCTCTACTAGTTAGATTTTCAGGCAGCTAGAAGCAAAGAGAACTAATTAATTGAAAGAGTGTGGTTGCAGCATTGAACCTATAGATGTCAGTGTTTAAAAGGGAAATTTGACATTTAAATCTCCAAGGGTACATGGAGAATAGAGTAAAACACATTTTTATGAATGATAATGTTGCAGTGTGCAATGTTTCTTGCTTTTCCCACTGACATCTGGGCACAGATGTCAGTCCAATGTCTAGTTTTGATTTACATTTGGTTGGGTTGTCAACTAATGTGAATTCAATGTGAAATCAATAAGAAATGTCACCCGGTTGATTACTTTTTGCAAATCCAATCAGCTTTCCACATTGTTTCAATGTCATCACACTGAATGTTTTGGTTGAAATGACATGGAAACAACGTTGATTCAGACAGTTTTTTCCTAGTGGGTTGTAACTATAAAAAAAAAGTGCAATAGAGCACAGTGTGTGAATGTGAGAGCATCAAATGACTCAGTCCTGTGGACTAATTTGTCGACTTTTTGTTAGAGACCAAGGTTTCTTTCCAAGATTAGCTCTATTTAGCACAACAATACACATCAAAATACAATATGCACATTCAACTACACATCCATATACACATTCAAACATACGTTATTATACACAACACTATATGAAAATAAAAACACAATCATAAAAAAACTACACATTCTTCATTAAAATGGTCCAATAACAGCAGTCTGAAATTCCCTATAGGCACCAATTCCTCATATTTTAAAGAGGAAGCCAACTAACGTTCACTGTCAGTTCAAGAAAAAAGACATTGAGCCCTTTCCAAAGGATGACGCGAGGAAGGTTGGGTTTGAACAGCACACTGTACGTGAGATGCAAGTGAACTGATGAGAGTCCTATCTTGAAGCCTACCACCGGCATTGAAACACCGAATTGAAACGTGAACGAGTCTTTTGAAATGTGGCAACGAGAAAATTATTGATGTTGAATTAGGGATGCGAGTTTAGAACACATGTAGGGCTAAATTTCCATTAATAAAATGAGAGATCAGATAACTGTTCCAGCCTGATAAATGAGAATGATAATCGCATCCTGATTGTTTTTTTGTCGGCATATGGACATAGCGCGCTTCACAGCTGACGGTGCCATTGTGGGACATTTTCCAACACCAAAGGAAGGACACTACATTCAGCAGGTTCTTTATTCATTTAGCACACCAGACACATCATGACTGTGCCTTTTTACATTTCAAGGTGAGTACCATACTAACATTGATAACTGCAGCACATGAGAGGATGAAATGGAAAAGTTGGGTTATTACTTCGCGCGCTCAGGACGCATGATAAAAAAATCATGTGAAATGATAAACCCGCGCGTCCAAAATAAATGATCTACATTCTTATTGTTTGAAGGGATTTACATACATGTATATTCTTTCCACATGTATTTACATACAGGTATATTCTTTCAGGATCTTTCAGGATGTAGACAATGGTAACCATTCCGTAGAAGTCAGGTTAAATTGAATTGCATTTACTGTGATATCATCTCGTTCTCCCACTCAGCAAGCAGCTGATGGGGTACCAACGCATCTAGTACTCATGCTTCATGAGTTCTTTATATAGAGATAGAATAGGCTATCTGACTATCTGGAGTATGTCATATTGTGATACATTTCCTACTGAATTGCTATTTTGTGGTGGTGCAAAATCGTGGACATATTTCTCTATAGAGGCATCACCTCTGTATTTTTGAGGCAGGCAAGTTACTTATGATTGACAACTGTCAGGGATTCTGGGTTTAGGCAGCAGCAGCAATAGGCACACACAACCTGAAGACCCTTTTATGAGACCTATCATCATCATTCTCATCATCCTAATCATGCTCAAATGGGCATACATCAAAATGTGCATCCTTAACAACCCAATAGTATTCATTAACCAGGTTGTCACCAAAATAATTATAATATAATAGTAGCCTTAAATTGTTAATTTTTATTAATGCCAATATTGTTTTCTATGCTTGTTTCCACTTAATACTTTGTATGACATGATTTTCTTCCTAACACATTTCATATTTCGTGGGGCCTACATTACACAAATGCATTTAATATAAGGCTACACTTTTTTGTGTACATTACACCATTTCTTTCATAATGAATTTAATACAAGGCTATGTCGAATTTTATGAGGGTTGCCAGATTTCAATTTTGTCGTATCAATTAAGGTATTTGATTGGGGAATGGAGATACATTTTTATGATGGGAAATTATAATACACACCATAATACACACATGCACACAAACACTTACACACACTCTGTTTGTACTCATGTTATAGCCAACTTTTGACTTTTGTATGAATTATTTTGCATAGATGTCGGGAATAGTGGTATAGGAGAGTCTGAAATGAATGAAATACCCTAACCCTATGCTATGTTAAATACCAGCAGCAATTTCCAGTGAGAAAGGCTCAGTCTGAAGCCATTCGGCTATGGGTTTCACAGCCCTATAGTAATCATGCAAATTGAATCAGCATAAAACGGGTTTATTTACAACCTATGGGCAAAGTGGTATAGGAGAGTCTGACGTATAACCCTTAACTTGAGTTCAGTCTTCGCCAATGAGAACCAAGAGGGGCCTAGCTTCGTCCTTCATGACTGGGAAAGGTCTTGATTCTAGGCTGTAGAAAATCCTACATCCATCTCATTAGATCAGAACAGGATGGATCAAAAGTTATTCATATTACTGGTTTACATCCATAAAAAGGATAGTTGTGTTTTGCTGCATAACACACATATAATTTGTCTACCCATGTGATGTGGATCATTGTCAGATTATTTTATATTTAAGCTTCAGTAACAAAAGAACACCATGGTTTTAATAACACTTTAAACAGGTCGTTTGTAAATGTGTAGAATGTGTTTGTTTTGGGTCCACACTGGTAAGTTAACTTATGTAAAATAGACAGTCACAGAGGATTTTCTTCTGAATAACTGGTCAGGGCATAGCACTTTCCATTCAGCTTCAGGCAACTTTGATGTAAGGCTTGATCACACCTGTAGTGACTACTTCTATCTGTCATGCCCATTGCTGCTTATCCATTGTTCACTAGATATATCAGTGTAATTACACCCAACACAATGTTGAAAAACAGAATGCTTCCCACCACTAGATCACATAACTAGACGTGAGCTGGATGTGATCCCAACGCAGCCACCAATCTAGCGTAAGAAAGTGAAAACTGTAACAGGAACTCTAACCAGGGCTCATACGTGGCGAGGTGAGCTCTAACGGCCGCTGCCATGAAATCTTAGCTTACAATAGAAATCTTAGCTTACAATAGCCTCGCCCATCGGGCTCCCGAGTGGCGCAGCAGTCTAAAACGGAACCCAAACCAGCTGCGAGTGTGCGCCATTGTGCATACATTTATTTTGTCCCTCCACACCAAACGCGATCACGACAAGCAGCTTAAAATATAAAAACAAACTCTGAACCAATTACATTAATTTGGGGACAGATCGAAAAGCATTAAACATTTATGGCAATTTAGCTAGCTAGCTTGCACTTGCTAGCTAATTTGTCCTATTTAGCTAGCTTGCTGTTGCTAGCTAATTTGTCCTGGGATATAAACATTGAGTTGTTATTTTACCTGAAATGCACAAGGTCCTCTACTCCGACAATTAATCCACACATAAAACAGTCAACCGAATCCTTTCTAGTTATCTCTCTTCCTTCCAGGCTTTTTCTTCTCTTGACTTTATATTGCGATTGGCAACTTTCATAAATTAGGTGCACCTCGTTCGTCTTTCAGTCACCCACGTTGGTATAACCAATGAGGCGATGGCACGTGGGTACCTGCTTCTATAAACCAATGAAGAGATGGGAGAGGCAGGACTTGCAGCACGATCTGCGTCAGAAATATAACTGATTTCTATTTTAGCCCTTGGCAACGCAGATGCTCGTTGGCGCGCTCGAGCAGTGTGGGTGCAATAATTGAATAACATAGATTTCTAAATACATTTTGCATAAGGCGGCGCACAATTGGCCCAGCGTCATCTGGGTTAGGGGAGGGTTTGGCCAGGGTAGGCTGTCATTGTAAATAAGAAATAGTTCTTAACTGATTTGCCTAGTTAAATAAAAACATCTATAAAGTATATAACATGATTGACACAACCGTAGTAGTCATAATGAAGCGGCCTTGGAAGTGCCATACGTTTAAGCCAACACAATTCATTATTTTACATGAACCTGTTTAACTGCATTGATATGGCTTAATTGATCATAGTCCAGACTCGTTACAGTTGCAAATACCATGCAGTTGCACCAGGGGAATTAAACATTAACAGATTTGTTTTGCAGGTCTTCTGTTTCCCCACATTTATTGATTAATTACTTTCCCATCATGAAAATGTATCCGGATTCTCCAATCAAATACCTTCATCGATACCACAAAAAAACGGACAAATACAGCTTATTCTTCTCAAATCTGGCATCCCTCATAAAATCTGACATTGCGTCAGTATCCCAAAGTATTAACAAACAAACATAGAAAACAGCATTGGCATTAATATAAAAAAAGTAAGGCTACTATTATAAGTATTTCAGTGACAACCTGGTTGATTAACAATATTGTGTTGTTAACACGTTTGTCTTTTACATAAATACACAAAAAAAGTCAGTGTAGAACACCATTGCCCAGAATGCATTGCTCCAATAACTTTCAAAAGATTGTACTGAAGTTTGCCCCCCAAAAATGTATTTTCCTTTGAATGAAGTTGCACAAAATGTGTGTATTTTCACACAAATTAAGCCACACAAAAACACACAAATATGTAGTAAAAAAAAATGTACATAATTTTCACAAAGTTAGTGTGAGATTGTGTTGGATGGGGGCATGTGATCATGTTTATTTTTATATGGCAAAATCACCTTTAAGTAACATCAAACCAAATATGGAGTTGATTTGAATTGATTTCAAGTGATGTGGACTTTAAAAAAAAAACATACTCACATGCCCCCATCACTTCCATTCATTATTAGCTTGTGGTGGCTAAGGTTAGCTGAAGTTTGTAGTGGCTGTTTAAAGAAAACTGAACAGTTTTTTCTCTTGCAGTTTTTCTTGGCTCATAGACTACTTTCAGGGTGAGGAACCATCTAAGATCATGTTGTAAAATAGTGAACTGCTCCTTTAAGCCTAAACAGCAGCTGCAGTGCAAACTTCACAATGCTATTGACCAAGCTCATCTCATCTTTGTTCTGTCTGTGTGTTTGGAAGGGGGATTGGATTTGTTGCCTTTTAGACTCTCCTAGTCATGCAAACCAGATGAACCCAGGGCTCTTGGTGTGCTCTCTGTGCTCTCTACGCTCGTGCTTATCTCACTGGCCAGTTGGACTGGCATTTATTCAGATGGTCCCACCAGAGCTGTAAAGCTTCTCACAGAGAGAGAGATTGACTTCTCTCTGTTGGCTCGCTAATGCCAGGCCAGTAGCTTTATCAGTTGCCTGCTAATTTTAGAATTTAAATAGGTCTTTATTTTAGTTCATTTTTTATTACTGTAGGCCTACTGTCATATAATGAGATTGCGTTTTCCTTTAGAGGTGACTCTGGATTGCTTCTATTACTGTATCTCTATATCATTCTTTGTAATGGTAAAAAGAGGGCTATTTCCTGCAGCATAACTTTCTCTAATCTACTGACCTTGTTTTCATTGCCTCTCATCAGTCATGAGTTCTCTTCATATTTTTTGATTTAACATTGCAACACTGGCTAGTGTGTTCTTTACCGAGGTGTCATGGTTCCCCATTTTAAAATGATTATAGATAACAGGAGGCACATTCACTAAACTCACATTATGATATTTTCGTGTGGAGTAATAGCCTGATCAAATGTTGATAATAAATATGGTTGTTGTGTGATCCAAACATCATCAGGAGCAATGTGGGTCAGCGGCAATGCCCTGCACTCTATTTGCAGTGGTAAGTCAAGCAAATTAGTGTTTGTAAGACAATTACACGGTGTGTGACTGCACATCAGCTCACTACCCAGAGCTGGAGACCCCTCCCGTTGCCCACGGAGAAACTGATGAAACACGACAGCTCAGATGCTATAGCCTGAGGAGGAAGGGCAGGAGGGCCCTCATGTTGGCTACTGTGTATGTATGTACATATGTATGTACTGTATGTATGTGCGTGAGCGAGTGTACACACTTTTGCGTATGTGAAAGAGGGAACGTCACAAAGACAGACAGAGAAAGAGAGAGTGAGAGTATGAGAGTGAGAAAGATAAATACAATTCCCCAAATGAACAAACATGGCCTGTAGCTGTTTTCTTCTCTCCTCCGTCCTCCATCAAGTACCTGTTTATTTAGGGGTGTCTGAAAGCCAGCATAGAGGTAAAAAGACTGTACGTGTCTATTCAAAGTGTAGAGAGTTTAGTGGAGAGTGTAGGAGGAGAGATACAGGTGGAGGCATACAGGGAGCTCACCTGCCAGGTGGTACCATTGGCAGTACACTGCATGCAATATGGCATGACGCCTCCAGATTGTTATCCCTATTTTCAATGTAAATGCTGCTGTCACAGTGCTGTTGTACTGGATGTTCTCCTACAGGCTACTTCCATGTTGATTTGTAATCCCTGGCACTTTGTGAGATGGCATTGTGCTAGTGTAAATGGTTGAGCTTTTTAGACAATAGGCGAGAGCCACAGATTCATTAGTGAGAGAAATCAAATCAAATGTTATTCGTCACATACACATGGTTAGCAGATGTTAATGTGAGTGTAGCGAAATGCTTGTGCTTCTAGAGACATATGAGGTAATGACGGGACATTGAATAGATGAGCAGGGTTGAGAACTAAGAGATAAGAGCAGAGATAAAGGCATATAGTACTCTATAGGAGGGGACTTGGCAGTGTCAAACATATAATGTGAGGAGGAAGCAATTAAGTATTTAGGGGAACATGATTTGTGCAGTAAGTCAGTCTCTATGTTTTTATTCCCTGTACCGTGCCACTGACTCGGGCATTAGTGCAGAGTTTCAATGTAGGTTAAAGTTAGGGGCAGGATGGAAGAAGCTAAGCTGTAGGAGCAGATGCTTTTATTTGCAGGGCTCTGGCTGTGTCCCACCTCCTTGGTCTTATTTTCACTGGGCATTAAATGAGGAATGGGTGCTGCCGGTGCACCAGAGTCTCCAGGGGTGAAGTTGTGAATAGTAGACACCATGTATTGTCTCTCCTCTTCCCTGTTTCTTTCTGGGCTCCCAGTGATTTGTCAGCAGTGAAGGTAGCAGCTGCTCTCTTTGCGTTGTCATTTCTTTGATTGCAATTTTTTGTGCCAGCTACCTCCATCCTTGGCATCCTGATCCCTACACAGCCATATGGGCCAGTAGAGGGAAGCTGATGAAACATACAGGCTTGTTCTGAATCAGTTGTTGTTGGCTTTGTGTGCGTGTCCATATAAGGGTGTGTGTGAATTTGCCGCTTCATATGTTCTTTCCATTGTGCATGTTATTTCCCCCTCATATACTGTACTCTGTACATGGAAGTGCACTTTGTATATGGAAGTCTACTGTCTATAATTTCAGAGAGCAACATCTTTCACTACTATGTTTGGCTTTTCTATCCTGAATGATTGACGCCATCAAAGCTTACACAGTATAGCATACTACACACCCAGTCATACTGTAACTGACTGAGACGAATATAGCTGATCTACAGGGACAGTTACAATAAATGTAGGATGTCGTAAGCTATATATAAAAAAATACACTCAAGGCAGGAATAGACTAATGTTGTAACTAGCTGGTAATCTACGGGAACAGTGAGAGAGCATATCCAAACAGAACTCTATAGATGTTCCTTGTCCCTGCCCAAACCACACTGGGGAAGAGAGCTCGTATTTCATTAGCCTTATTCCCTAGTCCTCTCAGCTGTCATGCCAACAGTGCACTCGTAGCCGTGCTCTTTCCCTTGTTCTTTTTAAGTCCCTTAAATGTCATTACCGATGGGGGTGATTTAGCGACATATAGACTTGCTCTGTCTTTCACTGAATGTTGAATTATAGAAGACCTGGTATTGCACTTGGGCTGCACAGGTTTTCATCAGAGTGCTGGAGGTCACTTTGACTTTCCCCTTTGATTCTCATCATTCATGCAACATGAGCGCTCCCTGATTCAAAGAGCCTGTTTCAGGTCACCATTAGTCAGTAGAGATCCACAGTGAAATGTACTGAAGACAGAGGCAAGGGAAGGGAATTGATGAGTGAATCTGACTATGGCAATGTTGGGAAGCTCTATATTTCCATGTGGACAATTTAAGTTTTACTGCTGTGCATAATGCCAATCACTGTGAGAGGTCACTGATTGTGTTTTGACAATATGCTTGAAGAGATTCCTTTCCCCTAGCTTGGTTCACTACCCTGTGGTTTTTACAACCGTAATATTCTTGGATTGATTTAGTGATGTTTTATGGTTTTTAATGCTTGGTCTCTAAAGCTAGCAGTCTGAGAATTGTTCACTAAACAACACAATTGATATAAAATTCAATTCACATTTAATTATTATTTTACTCATAACAATAAACAATTTCACACAAAGACATGGAGGGGAACAGAGGAATAAATACATGCAGTGTGATTAGGGAATGAAAACCAGGTGTGCAGGGAACAAGACAAAACAAATGGAACAATGAAAAATGGAGCGGCGATGGCTAGAAAACCGGTGACATCGACCGCCGAAAGCCGCCGAACAAGGAGAGGAGTCGACTTCGGCGGAAGTCATGACACCTGAATTGATTTGAAGAGGCAAATGGTCACTAAATCTGGTAGAATTCACTGCTTGTAGGCCTGTCCAATAATCACAGTATCGTGAGTTTTAAATGAACATCCATATGTCATTGTAGCCATTTGAGGGCTGAATGTGGGTTTGTAAGAAGACCAATAAAAGCAGAATCCATAGCCCCGGGCCTGGCCCTCCAATGAGAACACAAATAAGACACAGAGGAGTGATCACAAAACATTTATTTGACCATAAACCTGACAGGTCCCTTGTGATTAAATCTGACATTCATTTAAAAGTCATCATTATTAAAGACGGCATTTTCATGTCCTTATTCCTCAACCCCTCACTGTAGGTACCAGTGTCAGCCTCCAGCTCTGGCTCTCTGGCTCGCTCTCCCCCCCATCTCCAACATGTATGACCTACTTCTGTCTCTGCATCATTGTAAACAGATCTACTAATTGCCTTAATTTATTCATTTGGAAGTCAAGTTCTGTTGGGGCTGGCGTCCTCCCAGTTCATTCATGTGTAATGTTTACAATTTCCCCCTCCCCCTATTACTCGTCCACATGGATTTGCGGACCCCAAGACCAAGGTATCCCGTCAGGCTTTGTGATTTAGCCCATGATTAAATGATTGCCATTTTGAGGGGCATGAGACATTTCGCTGTGTCCCATTGTGCAGACTGACCCAGATGTGGGGACATGACAATATACTGCACATAATGCATCGACATAAGCTCTAGAAGGGATGAAGTTGTCTTTATGGTTATATGGCTTTGTAAAGGTTTTGTGTGGTGGAATATTCTAATCAAGTGAGACTTTGTCATTTCTTCAAACAATCATCTTTATTCAATATCAATTAATTATTGCAATAATGAGGCTGGTCCACCCAACACCCTTGAGTGTTGGACCGAGTAACCTAACCTTTACACAAATGCTAAGTTTTTTATATATTGCATGACACTAAGTATGCTTAGTCATGGTTGGTTCCACCCCTCCCATGCAGATTGGGGCATCAGAAGCCACTCTGGGTTCATCCTGTCGTTATCTGTCTTAACCCCTCCCTGGCTTAGTTTCCCAGATGCAAGGATGATTTTGAGACAATTAGGGATTGTTCTACTCCTAAGCTATCTCTAGTAAAACACATTCTTGTCTATGAAATGCAGTCTTTAACTCATTTGTCAGCTCAAGCCATCTCTAGTGACCATACGCCCAGATTAGCTGCAGAGAACTAGAGTGGAGACCATAAAACACAGACACTAGCAGGATAGAAATGTCTTACTATTAGTTAAATATTAATGGTTAACAATTCATATCAAATAAATCAGGTAAATACGTCATTTTTCTCTCAATTGTCAAAACCCCTGATATTCCACCCTAAAACCTAGGATTGCAAAACACAGATGTACAGCAATACTCTGGAGGTTTGATATAACTAGATCACATCCAGTCCTGTCCCTGTGCCTCCATACTGGGTTAATACTCTGTCTTGTCCAGCCTGATCAGACATGGCCACAAGGGACACAGTATTCATCACATCTGATGAAAGGACACAACTCTATTGTTGCCTCAGTGTGAGAGCACTGTGTCTGTCCTGCAGCCTGAAAGATGGTGTCACAGTGTGCTGACTGTTTCCAATCCTCTCACACGTTATCAGCCTGGGCCCAGCACGAGCCTCAGAGGCTGCTGCAAATGGAACACATTCCTGAGATATAAAGCACAATACGCACTGTGCATAAAGTGCACAGAGGGAAAGAAGGAGACATATTTCTGTGATCATTTTAAATCATGTTTATGTATGGTCACAGACGGTTACCCTCCAATGAATCACACATAATAACACACTGCAGAGTTTATGCCAGAATGCCGAGCCAATGTACTCCAATGAAGGCTGAAAACATAGGCACACCCCTTGGTGGAGGTCTTAAGGTCGAATTAAACATGGTGGCATGGCATGCCATTTTGACTCGGATTGGTGCCCTCCACCATAGCCTGGCATCCCCAGAGGCCTGAGCATGTTTTTCAATGAGTGTGTGTGAATGAGTCATGTCTGGGGCTAAGGCTGGGGTTGGCAGGAGTGTGTCTGACTGGCAAGGCAGTGTATTCAGCAGGGAGGGCTGCAGCCAGCAAGGAGCTGTCCCTATAATCCAGGGTAAACACAGAGCAGTGTGACTGCATGGCACACCTCAAACATGACTGAATCCAGCAGAAAATAAATCGATAGACTGCTGTTACTTCCTGCTTCTGGCCCATCTTGTTATTCTCTATAGAAGGTTTGGCTTGATCTTCACAACACTGAATTCACCTCTGTTGGTCTCTGTATTGAGGAACTATGCTGCACCTTGTCGTTTCTATAATATTTGTCCTTAGCTTTACGGTTTCAATGAAAATTGAGGGATTACATATCATTTTGCACAGACACAGACATAATACTTGAGGCGCATCTAAGATCTTAATGCAAATGATGTTGAGGTTCATAACACTGAAGTTGGTCATATGATTTGGATTGTAATAATTTACAATAAAATAATGGCTTTCCCAAACCACTGAACACAGCAACTCAAGGTGGTCTCCCATGATATTGTAAACTGGGAGCTTAAAATAGGGTTTGAAATGGGGTGCACTCCTGTGGGGGGGGGGGGGGGGGATGATTTGTGACAATCCATTTGCTTGGGCAGAAAATGGAATTCATTTCTGCATGTACAGAAAACAGAGCTACAGCTCACACCTGTGTGAGAATCATGTAACAGGGCCCGGAGATTCACTAGGCTAAGATTATTCATAATGTTTCACTACAAAGGCCAATTGAATACAACATGTTATTATATTAGCATAGAAACTAGATAAGGAATGTCTAGTTACTGCAGATGAGAGAGAGAGATTGTCAGGAGAAGGACATGTGATATCTTTATTCAAATCAAAGGAGAGCGAATGCTTGGTAGAGCGACGGTAGCCAAGGCTCTGCTAGTGGCCAAGGCTCTGCTGGTAGCCAAGGCTCTGCTGGTAGCCAAGGCTCTGCTGGTAGCCAAGGCTCTGCTGGTAGCCAAGGCTCTGCTGGTAGCCAAGGCTCCGCTGGTAGCTAAGGCTCCGCTAGTATCCAAGGCTCCGCTGGTAGCCAAGGCTCGGTTGGTCGCTAAGGCTCGGTTGGTCGCTAAGGCTCTGCTGGTAGCCAAGGCTCTGCTAGTAGCCAAGGCTCTGCTAGTAGCCAAGGCTCTGCTACAGTATTAGCTAAGGCTCTGCTGGTAGCTAAGACTCTGCTGGTAGCTAAAGCTCTGCTGGTAGCTAAGGCTCTGCTGGTAGCTAAGACTCTGCTGGTAGCTAAGGCTCTGCTAGTAGCTAAGGCTCTGCTAGGCAGCTATCTCCAGTCAGCACCTGTTTCTCTCCCTCCCAGGAGCCACAGGATTGACCTTTTATGTGTATCCTGCACAGCACAGCACAGCTTGCCAGGGCAGTGACATTTTATTTATTTATCTGGATATAGAGTTTTGATATTTTCCGTGTAACATTTAGATTTGTAACTGACATGTATAACAACCAAAGAACTCCATGATGAAAGGATGGCAACAGAACAGGGCAGCAATGTCGGTGCAAGTAAATTGTTTCCCCTAGGATTTCTTTCAGCACCGGTGGCAAAGGTGGTATGTGTTGTTTGTTTTAGAGAACAGGGAAAGAATACACAAAGTGTGTCTGTCTGCCAAAGGGACCAGAGGAAAAAGGAACACTCCAGTGATTTCCCCCTGATATCTTTGAGGCAGAGACAGATGGAGATGAGACACGAGTGGAGTTGGAGAGATCCCAGACACCACTGTGTCAATCCTCCAGTCCTGTCTTTCCCCCCCTTCCCTGGCTCATACACAACATACACTGCCAGACATCCTGTTAGTAGTTAGCAATGGAGTGCAGCCATGGCCACTTCTGTCCAATTCTAGGACACACATTACCATTTTTATTTAACCTTTACTCTAACCAGGACGTCTCATTGAGATAAATAATCTATTTTCCTATCTTAAGGGGACCTAGGACCAAGAAGGCAATTCTTTCCAAGCTAAAGGCTTTGAGCTGGCCAAATGCTTCCGTACCATTTTACTGGGAAGGTGAATGGTTTGTGAAGCAAAGAGGCTACAGTAGAGAGCTGTTGGTCTGGAATCAGATAGGACAGAGTGTGTGGCTTGTGGGGGCTCCACAGCCTTAGAGAGCCAGCTTGGCTAAGCCTCCAGAGTTGCTGGGACTTAGACGAAAGGAGCGGGTGCAGTGCAGGCAGATGTGGACTCCTAATTTACAGTCCTTTCCTTCGCGCATGGCACTTTTATTACTACTATAATTGACTGGGATGAAGTGAGTGCAAGTATGAAGCCACCAGTTCTCCCTCATCAATTTTGATCAATGTTCCCTACCCTAGATTAATAAGGACTCATATAAACAGGATGCCTGGTAAACGTGCCATTTGTTCTCCAGGTCCAAAGTGACTAACCAGGTTATCTTGACTAATCAATGTGAGAAATGTTTTAATTTAGACAGCTGTGAACTCAAACTAAAGCATAAAACACATGATGATCAGTAGATTGTGAAAATAAAGAAAGTCATACATAACATGATTTTTCAAGGCTTTCACTCTCCTTTCTCTAATCCATCCATCAATCTACTCATCCATCCATCCACTCATCCATCCATCCATTCCATGCAATATTCTAGAGTCATTGTTTTTCTCCTGGTTGAAACATCTACATAAACTATGCTAATGAAATTAACCGAGGAAGCGAAAGGGTTGATGCTGCCTGACTTTGAATCCCTAATGATTCTCGCCATCCCTGGAAAAGGCCTGATTAATTTAGGAATGTCTGCCGCGCTGGAGAGAGTGACTAATTCCTGGAGGATTCGACTATTTAGGAGAACAAGAGGGAGGGGAATAAAGAAAACAGGGAACTGGATACATGGAAGCATAATAATACATTTGGATCCTATCCTGCAGATAGGGGAAGCAGAGAACACCTCGCAGAGAGAATGAGCCCCTGCAGATAGGGGAAGCAGAGAGAACACCTCTCCTGCTAATCTAGCCCAATGTATTGATTGCAGTGGGGATGGAGGTCTACACTGTGAAGTGATTACTGCAATTCCATGTTCCGTTGATGTATGTTGTGTCTGAGAAAGCAGAGCAGAAGAACAAGGGTGAAACCGTTTCAAGATGCTATTTTTCAGTGTGATTCTGTGCTGTCTCTGGCCTGTATCTCTTAGTCCTGTTTTTTATAATGGAAAACTCTTGTCATTGTAAAATGTCACCCTTGTAAAATTGGAGGGAGGTTATTCATATAATTATTTTAATCAAAACATTTTATGAATAAAACCCTGTTTTATGAGTCCTTGCTAAAGGTTTATGAAAGGTTTATTATAACATGTTCGGTTTATTTATCTTCTATTTCAGGATGATGTGAAGACCATTGTTGAGGATATCAACTAGAGTGCAGCCTGACTGAGTACAGCCTTGTTCATTCCTGCCCTACAGCACTAGACATTTTGTCTGGACTTGCTATCTCTTAGAAGCCCTATGGGGATGGGGACCTGTTTGGATATAGGATGCACTTACTGCGGCCGTACTAAGGAGCAGTCATGGGCCCTGACGTGGTGGCTGTTGGTCCTGATGTCTATCTCCCTAGCAATGGGCCAAGGTCATTCCGTCAACACTTTCCAGTCAGAGAGGAGAGAGTGGACCCTGAACCACCTGACAGTGCACAAGACCACTGGTGTTCTCTATGTTGGTGCTGTGAACCGGATCTACAAGCTGTCTGCCAACCTGACACTTCTGATCTCCCACGACACAGGTCCTGAGTACGACAACAACGCCTGCTACCCTCCTCTTATAGTGCAGCCCTGCTCAGAGCCCTTAGCATCCACTGACAACATTAACAAACTGCTGCTCATAGACTACTCCCACAACCGCCTGCTGGCCTGTGGCAGCCTCTACCAGGGAGTCTGCAAGCTGATGCGACAGGACGACCTGTTTATCCTGGTAGAGCCCACTCACAAGAAAGAGCATTACCTCTCCAGTGTCAACCAGACAGGCACCATGTATGGTGTCATCGTGCCCTCCTCGCAGGGCCAGGACGGCACCCTTTTCATCGGCACAGCCGTGGGTGGGAAGCAGGACTATTTCCCCACCATCTCCAGCCGTAAGCTGCCCCGCGACCCAGAGTCCTCTGCCATGCTGGACTACGAGCTCCACACAGACTTTGTCTCCTCTCTCATTAAGATCCCCTCTGACACGCTAGCTCTGGTCCCGCGCTTTGACATCTACTACATCTACGGCTTTGCCAGCGGGAACTTTGTCTACTTCCTGACCGTGCAGCCAGAGACCCCAGAGAATGGGATGCCAGCTGGCAGTTCCCCTGGTGACCTGTTCTACACAACCCGCATCATACGCCTCTGCAAAGGGGACACAAAGTTCCACTCGTATGTGTCTTTGCCAGTGGGCTGTGTACACAAGGGAGAGGAGTATCGCCTCCTACAGGCCGCCCACCTGTCTAAGGCAGGGAAGGTATTGGCCAGGTCCTTCAACATCAGTGCCCAGGATGACATCCTCTTTGCTGTGTTCACCAAGGGTCAGAAGCAGTACCACAAGCCTCTGGACAACTCCGCCCTGTGTATCTTTACCATCCGAGACGTCAACGCCCGCATCAAAGAGCGCCTGCAGTCCTGCTACCAGGGAGAGGGCAACCTGGAATTGCACTGGCTGCTGGGAAAGGACGTGCAGTGCACCAAGGCGGTAGGTACCTGTAGCTAAACCCCTGAAGAGGGCTCTGCATCCAGTCCCTTCATTAACATCCAGCTAGCCTGGGGCCAACCAGCATTGGCTCCTCTGATGTGGTATACATGCACATTATTCAGACAGTGGAGCTGACAGGTTAGAGAATGTAATATTTGAAGCTCTTTGATTACCCCACAGCCTTGATTACACTAACAGTAGCCAGAATCCCGCTGAAGAGTCCCATTCACCGTTTCTATATTCCAAAAGAGCAGCAGAGTAAGTGGGGGAGATGAATGTACAATGCTAATCAGAGGAGTTTTGTATGTCGCTTTGATTCCATTTAGAGGCTCAGGCTCTCTCTCTCTCTCTTTCTCTCTCACTCTCTCTCTTTCCATTTGTGACTGTAACTCTATGAGGCTGTCAGCGTTCAGAAAAACGGTAACAAGGACATCCATCAAGGTTGTTATTCAGCAACTCTCACCCAACCACTTTGATTCCACCATTGCCTCCAAGATCCTATTTTGCTAATAGTCATATACTGCCTCTTACCCATGTCATCCATCTGTTCCAGTGCAGAAGAAAGCAGAATAGATACTCTCGAGAGGTGCAGGAAATGAAAGTACAAATGTGTTGCCCTAAAAAGCGAGATTTCTATTCCGTCTGACAGGCCATTAGTGGATGTTTGAGGTGGGTTGTGCTAGATGTAACAGGACTGCTTAGCATGCGAGCCTCTTTGATGCTTAATCAAAACCTGACATCTCTGGGACTGTGTATTTGTGTGATGTCAGATCAAGCGATTTAAATCACAGAAACCGGAACAAAACACATGGCGTTCTGCAATTAAACTGCTCAACAAACACACTGTCCTGGCATTGTTTACAAATGTAACAGCCCCAATAACTTTTGAAGTTGCGGCCTTGAAAACCTTGGTAATTGTGTGTAGCAAATATGTAAGGATTTTTACAGCAGTCTTTTCGAGATTTCTTACTCTCATTCTCTTGCTCTCTGTCTCACCCATCTCTCCCTGTCTTCCCCCATCTCTCTCTGCAGCCTGTGCCTATCGATGATCACTTCTGTGGGCTGGATATCAACCAGCCCCTTGGGGGCTCCCAGCTGGTAGCTGGCCTGACGGTGTATACTGAGACCAGGGACAGGCTGACCTCTGTCATCTCCTACGTCTATAATGGCTACAGCGTGGCTTTTATCGGAACCAGGAGTGGCAGACTGAAGAAGGTGAGCATGGGGGATTCTTTCTCCACACCCACATGAAAAATATTATAATATACTATGGTATAAATACTAGTATTTTTTCACTACAGTGAATACTGTAGTATTTCAGGGACTATACTATAGTATTTACAGTTAACTATAGTACAACTACTGTATTAAATAAAAATTGTAGTATATACTATAGCAATTATTGTAGTGTTTTTACGGATTGTAGTAGACTGTACTGTTTTTGCGGACTGTAATATTTCCTGTAGTGTTTTTGCGGACATGACTGTATTATTTACTATAGTGTTTTTGTTTTATTATCTTTGACATAGAAGTGGAATTGAGAAATACTAAAAGAGCACATTTTCCATAACCTGTAGGTAGGTAGGTCTGAACGGATAGTTCAGAGCTTCTGCTCTTTTCTATAATACAATATAGGGTCTACACATGGCATGTACTGTAGGTTTCTCACTTATGGGTTGACAAATTGGGATATGGAGGAGGGGAATGGGCAGGGTATATGCAAATTAAATACTGTAGTATTTACTACAGTTAAAAAAAGTGTGTTTTTGTCATGTTTTTTTGCTGAAAATAATTTAGAAGTATTTTATAATTATTAGATGACGCTTACCTGACACACTTGTCTAAATTGATGGGTCATGTGAAGGAAATGCTATATCAACCCCCCAGCCACATCTAGCTAAGTGGATGGGTCATGTAATAATCCGGCCAAAGTGGAGTCTTTTGTTTAGACATGTAGCTAGCTAGGTAGCTAGCTAGTTAAATAATGAACCAGCATAATCCAAACTCATACTACTATCAATACAAACATTGTCATAGCTGTACTAGGAATCTGTAGGTAGCTAAAGCTAACAAACTAGGTTCAATGTTAGATAACTAACAATAGGCTATAACTAGCAATGCAAATGGATTTCTTATTCAAATAATATTACTGCACAGATCATACAAGTAATGTTAGCTAACGAGCCAGCAAGCTAACGTTCGCTAGCTAACTAAAAGTACACTTTAATTTGCAATAAAAATGACTTTCTGACAAAATTAGAAACTTAAATCTGAAAATAGCTAGACTCTTACCCGTATACATGGATGAACACTTCACGGCAAACTGGAACCATTTAACTCTGTTTTGTTTGTAGTTACATCTTGTTTGGCCAGCGTTGTGTCACGTCACTCCGGTTCACACTGACCGTGTGCAGAAAGTAGCCCATCATTTTTTCCAACTGATCTGTGGATAGCGCCTGCTAAATTCAGGGCATCAATGTTGTCGAGAAAAGTAGTTCTCGATGGCTAACGTCATATCTTTCAAAAACTGCGTGGTAGAAAGGACTATCAACACATACTGAACAGCTCACGTTACAGACAGAAGCAGGCTACATGGCAGACCAATCCAAATTCATCTCCCGGCATGTCCATCCCATCCATTATCTCAGCCAATCATGGCTAGTGGGATGGTTCCTGTCTTTTTCGGTGGCTAAACCGACTAGGCTCGTAATTTAACAATTTTATTTGTATTTATGGATGGAATACAAGTTTGTTATTAAGGCACATGAAATATCACGTTTCAGAAGGCATTTCTGCCCAAAATCCCGTTTTGATAAAATACATCTATGTTTAAATTCAAATCCCTCTCCTGTGAAGTAGTGATGTGCTACATACGCCTAGTTTCTTGAAACGAGTCACAAATGCATCCAACATTCTCCTCAGTGATAAACTAGAATAATTTAGTAGTATTTCCTTTGGATTAAAATTATAAGCACACAGCAAACAAAGCTCTCATGAATGCTCTCAAGTGCAGATACTGCATTAATTATAGCTTTTTGAGAACTAACCAAGTGAGGAAACTCTCGAAAGTATATCTAAACGATTCAAGCTTTTCAAAAACATGACTTCACAGTGGACAGGAAGGAGATATTTGGTGATTGAAGGGATTAGTAGAGAATCTCAGACAGGAGGACGACTGGCAAGGAAGGTATGTTTGAGGCTAAATTGAACTGCATGCTGTGAACAGTAGTCTCAATACAGAAATCTTCACAGTAGATAGACCGTTCACTACAAATTAATATCTACATAGCATTAAAGTGACAACATTTACTGATGGCATGTCTACGTTTATATCCTCTGCTTCCCTTGAGTTCTGCTAGCTTTAGGATATTTAAACATATGCTGTACTTAGTACACACCCATGAGCATGCATGCAAAGACACCCGCACGCACACACATATTAACACACACACACACACACACACACACACACACACACACACACACACACACACACACACACACACACACACACACACACACACACACACACACACACACACACACACACACACACACACACACACACAAAAGCGGCAGCTCTACCCTTTAGCTCAGTGCGAATGTTGCCTGTAATCCATGACTTCTGGTTGGGGTATGTACGTACAGTCACTGTGGGGACAACGTCCTCGATGCACTTATTGATAAAGCCAGTGACTGATGTGGTGTACTCCTCAATGCCATCGGACGAATCCCGGAACATATCCATTCTGTGCTAGCAAAACAGTCCTGTAGTTCAGCATCTGCTTCATCTGACCACTCTTTTATAGACCGAGTCACTGGTGCTTCCTGCTTACATTTTTGCTTGTAAGCAGGAATCAGGAGGATAGCGTTATGGTCAGATTTGCCAAATGGAGGGTGAGGGAGAGCTTTGTATCCATCTCTGTGTGTGGAGTAGGTGGTGTAGATTTTTTCCCTCTGGTTGCACATTTAACATATTGATAGAAATTCGGTAAAACTGATTTAAGTTTCCCTGCGTTAAAGTCACCGGCCACTTGGAATGCCGCCTCTGGATGAGTGTTTTCCTGTTTGCTTATGGCGGAATACAGCTCATTTAGTGCGGTTTTAGTTCCAACCTTGCTCTGTGGTGGTATGTAGACAGCTACGAAAAATACAGATTAAAACTTTCTGGGTAAATAGTGTGGTCTACAGCTTATCATAAGATACTCAACCTCAGGCGAGCAAAACTTTGTGACTTCCTTAGATATTGTGCACCAACTGTTGTTTACATAAATGCATAGGCCCCCGCCCCGTGTCTTACCAGAGGCTGCTGTTCTGTCTTTCCAATAGAGTGTATAACCCGCCAGCTCTATGTTCTTAATGTCGGCGTTCATCCACGACTCGGGGAAGCATAAAATATTACAGTTTTTAATGTCCCGTTGGTAGGATATACAGTACGTGCTTTCAGTTCGTCCTATCTATTTTCTACTGTTTGAACATTAATTAGCAGAACGGAGGGCAAGGGCAGATTAGCTACTCGTCGCCTGGTCCTCACAAGGCATCCTGATCTTTGTCCAGTTTGAGGTGAGCAATCCCAGTTCTGATGTTTAGAAGCTATTTTTGGTCCTAGGAGACGGTAGCAACAACATTATGTACAAAACAAGTTACGAACAACGCGAAAAAACAATCAAAATAGTATGATTGGTTGAGGGCTGATAAGACGGCAGCCCTACCCATCGGCGCCATCACCTGTCACCTCAGGTGACTTAGAGGAGTCTCTGGTTACGTAGTAGAAACTGTGGTATGGGGCCTTGGAAGCTAGGCATACTGTAGAATGTTAACTTCGGGGATTTAGGGAAAACCTCAAGGATCATTCAGAAAACGTCCTATACCTTTGAGCCAACACTGCTGTATGAGACGAGCACTCTCTCTCTCACACACACACACACACACACACACACACACACACACACACACACACACACACACACACACACACACACACACACACACACACACACACACACACACACACACACACACACACACACACACACACACACACACACACACACACACACACACACACACACACACACTTAGAGTGCATTCATCATAGTAGTAATCATGTTTGGTAATAGCATTTGCTAACATACAGCTTGTTCAATGCTAGGAATCAATACAGCTCTCTTAGTAGCAGTGATGTCATGTCTGACTGATTAGTGCAGGGGTGTAATACAGACATCCACCTATTTGGCTCTCACTAAACACGTCCCCCTTTCATTAGGCACTGCAGCACCATCCTGTCTTCGCAGGACAGACACACACTCCTCTTCATCAGCGTTCAGGCAAAGTCATGATGGATATGGGCTAATCAATGTCCACTCTCCAGTCTGTCAGTTAGAATCTGCCCAAACACACAGCCACTCAACCCTGAAGGTTGCCAGACGTACTGGCCTTATGTCATTGTATTTTTATTCTCTTAGAAAGACGTTATATTTGGAAAATGTCATGAATCTTTGTTGCTAGAGTGTCTTTGCCACCATACAGTACTGTATCTGGGGCAAAGGAATAAGGGAGACTGTAAGGATACTAGACTAAAATGAATAGGCTAGCTGAAGAGAGTGCTCCCAGTCTATTATCCATATGGTATGATAGATAGACTTAACACACTTTGCCCATGCTAGTCACATCTGGTCACATTTAGTGGGATTGGCAGGCCAAAGATATGTACTGTGAACTGATCATCTTTCATACCAACTTCCAGGGAAATGGAAAGCTAGAAGGAACATGTATGTACAGTAATGTTTACCTCTTTTAGAACCCTCCCAAATTGCTTCATTGATCACAATAATCTCACAATCAATTCCATATGGCAATATTTAAAGGGAGAGAAATGTAAGAACATGTTGTGATGTGGGTCCGGGAAGCTGTCTGGCAACTTTCAAACTACCCTTTACTTTACTCTGCGGTCCGACTCATCCCAAACCATCTCAATTTGGTTGAGGTTGGGGGATTGTGGAGGCCAGGTCATCTGATGCAGCACTCCATCACTCTCCTTTTTGATAAAATAGCCCTTACACAGCCCAGAGGTATGTTTTGGGTCATTGTCCTGTTGAAAAACAAATGATAGTACCACTAAGCGCAAACCAGATGGGATGGTGTATCACTGCAGAATGCTATGGTAGCCATGCTGGTTTAGTATGTCTTGAATTCTAAATAAATCACAGTGTCACCAGCAAAGCACCCCCACACCATCACACCTCCTCCACGCTTCACGGTGGGAACCACACATGCGGAGATCATCCGTTCACCTACTCTGCGTCTCACAAAGACACAGCGGTTGGAACCAAAATCTCAAATTTGGACTCATCAGACCAAAGGACAGATTTCTACCGGTCTAATGTCCATTGCTTGTGTTTCTTTGCCCAAGCAAGTATTTTCTTCTTATTGGTGTCCTTTAGTAGTGGTTTCTTTGCAGCAATTCAACCATGAAGGCCCGATTCACGCAGTCTCCTCTGAACAGCTGATGTTGAGATGTGTCTGTTACTTGAACTCTGTGAAGCATTTATTTGGGCTGCAATCTGAGGTGCAGTTAACTCTAATGAACTTATCCTCTGCAGCAGAGGTAACTCTGGGTCTTCCTTTCCTGTGGCGGTCCTCATGAGAGACAGTTTTATCATAGTGCTTGATGGTTTTTGTGACTGCACTTGAAGAAACTTTCAAAGTTCTTGAAATTTTCCACATTGACTTACCTTCATGTCTTAAAGTAATGATGGACTGTCATTTCTCTGTCCTTATTTAAGCTCTTCTTGCCATAATATGGACTTGGTATTTTACCAAATAGGGCTATCTTCTGTATACCACCCCTGCCTTGTCACAACACAACTGATTGGCTCAAACGCATTAAGAAGGAAAGAAATTCCACAAAATAAGGCACACCTGTTAATTGAAATGCATTCCAGGTGACTACCTCATGAAGCTGGTTGAGAGAATGCAAAGAGTGTGCAAAACTGTCATCAAGGCAAAGGGTGGCTACATTGAAGAATCTCAAATATAAAATATATTTTGATTTGTTTAACACTTTTTTTGGTTACTAAATGATGCCATATGTGTTATTTCATAGTTTCGATGTCTTTACTAATATTCTACAATGTAGAACATAGTAAAAATAAAGAAAAACCCTTGAATGAGTTGGTGTCCAAACGTTTGACTGGTACTGTATGTGATGTAGTATGCAAATTTCGGGACCACCTTTGGCTCACGAATGCTACTTTCAGAACTACTGGCTAAAAATTCTACAAAAGTACCGGAGAATCTCTTTAAAGGATGGAATCACAACACGCTACCACTGAGAGATGCAGCAAACCACGCTAAAAGAGCTCTTGAAGGGAACAGGTAAATTGTATTAATTCCTTACTAAGAGTATATGGGGTCATATGACATTCTAAAACTTATTTGTAGGGTTATTTTACTTTCTTGTTTGTATCCAATGTTGGCCTCCAATGTTGTCCTCCAATTTTGGCCTTTAAGATGAATTCCCCCTGTCGGTATCGGGAAAGAAAACACACCGTTGTAGGTCTAAATATAATTCAGGAGTAAAATGTATTTCCTCTTGTAACGTTAGGTTACAGTTTGGACATTTAAAGAAAGACAACAGAAACACTAGAGTAGAAAAAGGCATTTAGCCAAAGCATTAGTAACCTTCCTATTCAGTAAAACAGACTGCATACGAAGGAAGAGAAAAAATATTTTGTGCACATACTCTAAGAGCCATGAAATTAATTTATTTGTGGGGTTTTTTGATCATATGTTCTGGACCTTGAATGATGTTTCCTACTCATTTACAAAACAGTTTCATTATTACAGGTTGATGGGGTAGCAGGCATGAGTTGATCTTTGTAAACTAGCCACTTTTCATCATGTACATTACTTCTACCAGAAACTCTGGCTGAACTAGGACAGCTTCCATATACTGTGCACATCTCAGCAGCTACCAGCAGGCTCATTATAAAACTAATTAAACGGTCCTCCTCTCATTACGAACTGTGAGGCTTAAGAGAGATTGAGGACCTGATGTAGTCCCATAGGGCCAAAGCCCATGCCAAAGCCCTTTGGCCATAGGGCCAAAGCCCAAGCAACCCTGCTTTAGATTATAAATGGACTGAAATCAAACTCTGGGCCAGTCAAATGGTCACTATTTCCTCTGAGATAATAAATTGGACCTTGTTCACTGTGGTTGCTCCAGGTCAACCTCCTAATGCCCAGCTTAATACCGCTGGCATAATATCTCTCTGGGCAATTTCGGTTTTATTTCCAATCAAGTTTTGCAAGTGGAACTCATACAAGCGCTGGTTTCTATGAATGAAATAGAGAGTGTGGGAAATGGAATGAAAGCTGACTCCACCTTGCGTGGGATTGTGGTAAGAGAGACAGAGGATGAGGGGGCAGGGAACCACGAAATAGATGAAGAGTTACAGAGGCTTTACTGGATACAACTTTCTATTGAGTGACTGGTTAGGGGGATGACAGTGTCAAATCAATGGTGGACAGAGCTGGTTAAATGACAAACGGAGCAGAGTGGACACTGTGATCCTAATGATCCTTCTGATAGAATCCCCTGACCGTGTCCCTAAATGACTGCAGCACTGGGGCTGCTTGCCAGGCTTTGGTCTCTTTGTCACAGAAGAGATTTTGCCTGTAGGATTCTCCCATCTCAGTCCATGAGGTGTTTTTCTCTATATTCCTCTATGTTTATGGTGGGGACCACAGCCTTTAGGAGAGGGCTGCTGACTGGAAAGTGGAAGGGTTGATTAATTGGTGCTGTTTTTGAGCCCAGGGGATCCAATCATGTAATCAGTTTCTATTGATTCCTGCTGTGTCTATTGAGAGAGTGTTGTGGGCCTGCCAGTGGCTGTGTGCACTGGCCTGGCACGCAGGGAGATTTGCTGCAGTCCAACCTGATCTTGGTGCTGGAGATTTGTACTGTCCAGATAACCAGAATGGAGGATATGTAGTTTATTATGGGCTTCTTACGTCTGCTCCCTAATGTCTATCCCTCTGCTTAGTCTCCTGTCATTCTGTATTTAGATGAGTATCTTCTTTATATGAGAAAGCATTTCCACTTCACAGCAGTTACATAGGTTTAATCAGCCAGTTGATATTATCATGCTGAATACTAAGCAACCATTAAACTGGAGATAGTATAGCTAATGAGGATATTTTTTCTCAGTTGTCCAACTTATTTTTGTCTTTTAAACTCAGGGTATATCAATTTACATTTTCAGATGTGATAATAATGTACTGTTACTGTATGAAGTCATTCAGATTTCTGACATCACCTACTAATGAGGAAAATGTGTATGGACAGAAAGGGGTTGGGGAAGGGAATCCAATTCTCTGTTTGTATGTGTGTGCCTATCCGCAAACATGCTTTTAATGTACCCCAAAAGATGGTGGTTTGAAGTCGTGCCAAAGTTAAAAGAATCTTTAGTATGGTTTAATTGAAAACAAGCCAGAAACATGCCATCACCGGTAACATAATGAACTAATCCTGGAGTAGGGACAAACATTACAAAGCGGAGCTAAGAGTACAGTACTCCAAAGGTTTGTTTGGTCAAAACCGTCACTATTTTATTGTCAAGCATACAGCTGTAATTGACCAGCCCTATGTCTGTCTCTCTGTTCTCCAGGTCCGAGTGGATGGGCCTCCTGAGGGCGGGGGGCAGTATGAGACCCTGACCGTGATGACAGAAGGTAGTCCTATCCTCCGAGACATGGCCTTCTCTCTGGACCGCAACTCTCTCTACATCATGTCTGACAATCAGGTGAGGAATCTCCCATTCCCTACTGTAACAGAAATGTTTATAAGTTAACAAGATCCTTTCCTGTGAATATGAATACAATGATGTACTGTATGTACTTCATGGGTTTAGAGTTGTGATGAAAATAACAAATAAATAAATGTATGACTAGTCAACATTATTTGGGCTGAGGGTTATGTGTATAATATCACAATATTACCACAATAATCGAAAATAGTAAAGATTAATTGGAACTCAAGCAAATATCCGAAATATTTGAAATTGTGCTCTCCTTCACACATCGTGGTACTACTTTTTTCATGTATCTCTCATATTATATGTAAACTCCATGTTGGGGTTGTGTGTAAGATATGCAGGGCATGTTCAGACAGAAGGACACATGCTCTAATTACTCACCCATGTGCACCGACTACGACTAACATGCATCATACATGCCTCACACATCCAATAGAAAACCTCTAGACTAACATGCATGTTATACTTGCTACACACATCCCATAGAAAACCATAAGACTTCCATGCATCTTAAACTATGCTACACACACTCCATAGAAAACCATTAGAGACATTTCCTTGGTTTGTAGATGTCATATGGTGTTCTCCAGTTGGACCAGCATCACATCAGCTAGCAGAGCACTTGTTGTTGGCTGAAGTCCTCTGGACTCATTGGGAGATAAGAGGGAACAGTGGTAATCACTTTCAACTCAAGTGATTATTCTGTCTCAGTCGCATGGCACTGTGTAATGGGATTAGATTTCAGTGCGACCAAAAGCCCTGCTATCACTGCTACACTCACTTGTCTCCCGACTGTTGGAATGTATTTTTAAACTAAACTGAAGGACAAGGAGGCAGAGGGTGTTTGGACAATACAGGCAGCATAAATTAGTTAAATGTGTCTGGAAATATCCTATAAACGTCATGTGAAGGCTCAAATAAGGTTTTTAAGAAATGAGGGAGAAACGGGCACAGGCATTGTACAGAAGAAGTGTCTCTTGATACAAATCAAGACAGCACTTCCTGGAGTGTGATGGACTGGAAGAGACAGGACATCACTTATTGATGAGCCTTGGTTGTTCAAGGAGAGACATATTCTCCCTTCAAGGAGATAGTCTCCCCATTTTGACTGTATTATGAGAACATGGACGCATGTAACCAACAAACCAGGCCATGGCCATGAACTCTCTCTCTCCTAATATTGTAACCATACCGACTGCTTTTGGCCCATAAGAACCAGGAGGGTGAAAATACTTTCTCCCTCTCTCTCATTTCAATCAGGCCTTCCTAGAGCTTTAGAGAGGAATTCCAGGAGGAGAGGAGCTTGCTGTGCTGCTCTCTCAGATTTCCTGCTTTTCCAGCCGATGCCAGAGTAGGGGGATTTGGGGATTTCTCTGAGCCAAACAATAGAGAAATGATGTGGAATCAAGAGCGAGGCACAGACAGATTTGGCTGAGATCAGGCGACCTTCGCAGAATAACAATGAGCCTCTCTTTCTCCTGCCGAGCGCAGCGCAGCGCAGCACACAGGGCAAGCATGGTGATGCAGAGTGGAGAGGAATGGAGTGAGTGCGTGAGTGTGTGTAATAGTTTATCTGTTTGATGTCCTCGGGATGATTATTTATTGAAAGATCTATCCCTGCTTCACGTGGAGAAGTATTGTCCAAACAGACACACTCTCTATTGAATTGTAATGGTCTACATCAGGGATGGGCAACTTTGATGGGGGTGGTGGCCACAAAAAAACAGAACTCATCATGAGGGGCCGCAGTGGCCTCCCCACTTGGCGTGCAATTTTTTTTAGATGCCCCTTTCGTGACAGCAAAGAGAAAACACGTTTTTGTTCTAAAGTTAATTTACTCATTTTGCCATGGGGTGGAGAGAAAAATTAGCAGTTTTAAGGGAATTTCCTGCAATACTACACATTTTGCCAAACAGAGTAATACTCACGGATGACTAGTAAAACTCAAACCAAGTTTATTCACCCACTGGGTCACACAGCTGCATAAGACAGACATGTTTACACAAGCACATATATTTATACCTTCCTCTTATGCTGAGTCTCCTCCTTGCACATCTGGACAGCCAATACATCTCTGTTGCTAGACAGGACTTTAGTGGTGACTGTTCTGTCTCACTTCATCTGACCTGACCTCGGCCCAAATTTCTCACTCCTCCCCAACTCACGGCTGTCCTACCTTATCTGTTGACTGAAACCAGACTGTGGCCCTTCTCCTCTCCATAGGATACCTGAGATTTAACAATAACATGTTCTGACAGAATCTAAACTTTCTCACTCAGTAGATTTCCATACCCTCAGTTCTAATATGGTAACATGAATAGGGATATTTCAAGTTTAGAAGTTAGTACCCAACAGGGTGGAGGCAAATGTTTGCAGTTTTTAATATGATAACTGATGATTAATATATATACACAGTTGAAGTCGGAAGTTTACATACACCTTAGCCAAATACATTTAAACTCAGCTTTTCACAATTCCTGACATTTAATCATAGTAAAAATTCCCTGTTTTAGGTCAGTTAGGATAACCACTTTATTTTAAGAATGTGAAATGTCAGAATAATAGTAGAGAGAATGATTTATATCAGCTTTCATTTCCTTCATCACATTCCCAGTGGGTCAGAAGTTTACATACACTCAATTAGTATTTTCTTGGTCTTGGCTGATTTCTTTAGATTTCCCCATGATGTCAAGTAAAGAGGCACTGAGTTTGAAGGTAGGCCTTGAAATACATCCACAGGTACACCTCCAATTGACTCAAATGATGTCAATTAGCCTATCAGAAGCTTCTAAAGCCATGACATCATTTTCTGGAATTTTCCGAGCTGTTTAAAGGCACAGTCAACTTAATGTATGTAAACTTCTAACCCACTGGAATTGTGATACAGTGAAATAATCTGTCTGTAAACAATTGTTGGAAAAATTACTTGTGCCATGCACAAAGTAGATGTCCTAACCGACTTGCCAAAACTATAGTTTGTTAACGAGAAATTTGTGGTGTGGTTGAAAAACGAGTTTTAATGACTCCAACCTAAGTGTATGTAAACTTCCGACTTCAACTGTATATATATATATATATATATATATATATATATATATATATATATATATATATACAGTGGGGAGAACAAGTATTTGATACACTGCCGATTTTGCAGGTTTTCCTACTTACAAAGCATGTAGAGGTCTGTAATTTTTATCATAAGTACACTTCAACTGTGAGAGACGGAATCTAAAACAAAAATCCAGAAAATCACATTGTATGATTTTTAAGTAATTAATTTGCATTTTATTGCAAGACATAAGTATTTGATCACCTTCCAACCAGTAAGAATTCCGGCTCTCACAGACCTGTTAGTTTTTCTTTAAGAAGCCCTCCTGTTCTCCACTCATTACCTGTATTAACTGCACCTGTTTGAACTCGTTACCTGTATAAAAGACACCTGTCCACACACTCAATCAAACAGACTCCAACCTCTCCACAATGGCCAAGACCAGAGAGCTGTGTAAGGACATCAGGGATAAAATTGTAGACCTGCACAAGGCTGGGATGGGCTACAGGACAATAGGCAAGCAGCTTGGTGAGAAGGCAACAACTGTTGGCGCAATTATTAGAAAATGGAAGAAGTTCAAGATGACTGTCAATCATCCTCGGTCTGGGGCTCCATGCAAGATCTCACCTCGTGGGGCATCAATGATCATGAGGAAGGTGAGGGATCAGCCCAGAACTACACGGCAGGACCTGGTCAATGACCTGAAGAGAGCTGGGACCACAGTCTCAAAGAAAGCCATTAGTAACACACTATGCCGTCATGGATTAAAATACTGCAGCGCACGCAAGGTCCCCCTGCTCAAGCCAGGGCATGTCCAGGCCCATCTGAAGTTTGCCAATGACCATCTGGATGATCCAGAGGAAGAATGGGAGAAGGTCATGTGGTCTGATGAGACAAAAATTGAGCTTTTTGGTCTAAACTCCACTCGACGTGTTTGGAGGAAGAAGAAGGATGAGTACAACCCCAAGAACACCATCCCAACCGTGAAGCATGGAGGTGGAAACATCATTCTTTGGGGATGCTTTTCTGCAAAGGGGACAGGACGACTGCACCGTATTGAGGGGAGGATGGATGGGGCCATGTATCGCGAGATCTTGGCCAACAACCTCCTTCCCTCAGTAAGAGCATTGAAGATGGGTCGTGGCTGGGTCTTCCAGCATGACAACGACCCGAAACACACAGCCAGGGAAACTAAGGAGTGGCTCCGTAAGAAGCATCTCAAGGTCCTGGAGTGGCCTAGCCAGTCTCCAGACCTGAACCCAATAGAAAATCTTTGGAGGGCGCTGAAAGTCCGTATTGCCCAGCGACAGCCCCGAAACCTGAAGGATCTGGAGAAGGTCTGTATGGAGGAGTGGGACAAAATCCCTGCTGCAGTGTGTGCAAACCTGGTCAAGAACTCCAGGAAACGTATGATCTCTGTAATTGCAAACAAAGGTTTCTGTACCAAATATTAAGTTCTGCTTTTCTGATGTATCAAATACTTATGTCATGCAATAAAATGCAAATTAATTACTTAAAAATCATACAATGTGATTTTCTGGATTTTTGTTTTAGATTCCGTCTCTCACAGTTGAAGTGTACCTATGATAAATATTACAGACCTCTACATGCTTTGTAAGTAGGAAAACCTGCAAAATCGGCAGTGTATCAAATACTTGTTCTCCCCACTGTATATATATATATATATATATATATATATATATATATATTTAAATTGGTCGGCCAGCGGGCCGCCAATTGCCCGTCCCTGGTCTACATCATGGGGCCAGAGATTTAAAGCTGCACCATAACAAGCGTTATTACAGTTAATCACTCAGAGGGAATACAACCTGTATTGGCTACAAGGCAATCTTTCAAAGTGCTACGCTGTAAAATGTGAAATCCTCATCCCCCGGTTTCACATTTGCTTGTTTTGTGTGTAACTTAATTTTCAAGAGTACATTTTTTCGGGGGAAACATTAGATAATGAATTCTCCTCTTGATCAGTATAATCAACCTGAAGGCAATAGCTATAACCCAGGTGAAATGTCACATCATCATGCACATATAGTACACATAGTCATTAAGTATTATAGGCTGACTGTAGTGCTTATAGAGCAGGGCTCTCCAACCCTGTTCCTGGAGAGCTAATATCCTGTAGGTGTTTGCTTCAACCCTAATCTAGTGATCATTATTCTATTAATTAGCTGATTGATGAGATGAATCAGGTTAGTTACAACTGGGGTTCAATCAAAACCTACAGGAGGGTAGCTCTCCAGGAACAGGGTTGGAGACCCCTGCACCCATGACCCATCTTGTCAAGGGCTAAAGGCAGAGGAGAAAATGCTTCATATCTGTGCTATTTGTTGAGTGTGGTCTGGTCTGACTTTGTGTGAGCTTGTTTGGACAGGGAGGGTTATCAGTCTCTGTCTGGGCTTCCACCTAACCCATCATTAGACCTTTTGTTATCCCTGTCAAGGGATCAGCAGCTGTGAAAACAACAGGTCAGGGAGGAGAGGAGAGAAACCTCTAGCCATGTCCATCAGTGCCCTTTGTTCTCCCACCCACCTTCACCCAGCAGATCGATGGGTCAGATAATAAGCTGATGGTTGACGGATATGGTCAGCTGCATTTACATTTAACAGTAATTAATAGAGACAACTTTTAAAGGCAACGGAGAAATCACATTATTGCAGACAAAGCACTGTTGTGCTTTTAGTGCGTTTTCATTGGAGAAGAGAACACAAATCTCTATAATCTGAAAACATGTTAAATTACAGATAGTAGGCTGATAGTAGGCTGATACAATAAGCCTTACTTTCATAGGCATTACATGTGCCTAGCATCGCTGTAAGGACCGATTCAGACTTAGGAAATGTAGGCCTTTCCTATGCACTTTTCAGTATTGAAATTCAGACTTACCTTATTCAGTTGCGTAATGCGCTCTGCAGGTGTGGTTACCTTCCGCGCACTGAATACATTTCATTAAACTGCTGAAAACCCTCCTACTTGCTGGCCAACAGATTGTCTCGTGGAGTTTTCATTCAATAGGGTTTTCTGTAGATTTATCTTAAGTCATCTCTATAAATGCGGTGTACCGTATCGTTGTATATGTATATAAACTCAGCAAAAAAAGAAAGGTCCTCTCACTGTCAACTGCGTTTATTTTCAGCAAACTTAACATGTGTAAATATTTGTATGAACATAACATAATACTGCAACTGAGGTATAAACTGAACAAGTTCCAAAGACATGTGACAAACAGAAATGGAATAATGTGTCCCTGAACAAAGGGGGGGTCAAAATCAAAAGTAACAGTCTGTATCTGGTGTGGCCACCAGCTGCATTAATTACTGCAGTGCATCTCCTCCTCATGGACTGCACCAGATTTGCCAGTTCTTGCTGTGAGATGTTACCCCACTCTTCCACCAAGGCACCTGCAAGTTCCCGGACATTTCTGGGGGGAATGGCCCTAGCACTCATCCTCCAATCCAACAGGTCCCAGACGTGCTCAATGGGATTGAGATCCGGGCTCTTTGCTGGCCATGGTAGAACACTGACAATCCTGTCTTGCAGGAAATCACGCACAAAACAAGCAGTATGGCTGGTGGCAATGTCATGCTGGAGGGTCATGTCAGGATGAGCCTGCAGGAAGGGTAACACATGAGGGCGGAGGGTGTCTTCCCTGTAACGAACAGCGTGGAGATTGCCTGCAATGACAACAAGCTCAGTCCGATGATGCTGTGACACAACGCCCCAGACCATGACGGACCCTCCACCTCCAAATCGATCCCGCTCCAGAGTACAGGCCTCGGTGTAATGCTCATTCCTTCGACGATAAACGCAAATCCGACCATCACCCCTGGTGAGACAAAACCGCGACTCGTCAGTGAAGCGCACTTTTTGCCAGTCCTGTCTGGTCCATCGACGGTGGGTTTGTGCCCATAGGTGACGTTGTTGCCGGTGATGTCTGGTGAGGACCTGCCTTACAACAGGCCTACAAGTCCTCAGTCCAGCCTCACTCAGCCTATTGCGGACAGTCTGAGCACTGATGGAGGGATTGTGCGTTCCTAGTGTAACTCGGGCAGATGTTGTTACCATCCTGTACCTGTCCCGCAAGTGTGATGTTCAGATGTACCGATCCTATGCAGGTGTTGTTACACGTGGTCTGCCACTGCTAGGACGATCAGCTGTCCGTCCTGTCTCCCGGTACGGACTTTGCGAATTTATTGCCCTGGCCACATCTGCAGTCCTCACCTGCGGACTCTTCTTTACTGCAGCCGATGTGAGTAAAACATTTAAACGTGTTAACCCTCGCAAGGCTACAGGCCCAGACGGCATCCCCAGCCGCGTCCTCAGAGCATGCGCAGACCAGCTGGCTGGTGTGTTTACAGACATATTCAATCAATCCTTATCCCAGTCTGCTGTTCCCACATGCTTCAAGAGGGCCACCATTGTTCCTGTTCCCAAGAAAGCTAAGGTAACTGAGCTAAACGACTACCGCCCCGTAGCACTCACTTCCGTCATCATGAAGTGCTTTGAGAGACTAGTCAAGGACCATATCACCTCCACCCTACCTGACACCCTAGACCCACTCCAATTTGCTTACCGCACCAATAGGTCCACAGACGACGCAATCGCAACCACACTGCACACTGCCCTAACCCATCTGGACAAGAGGAATACCTATGTGAGAATGCTGTTCATCGACTACAGCTCAGCATTTAACACCATAGTACCCTCCAAACTCGTCATCAAGCTCGAGACCCTGGGTCTCGACCCCGCCCTGTGCAACTGGGTACTGGACTTCCTGACGGGCCGCCCCCAGGTGGTGAGGGTAGGTAACAACATCTCTACCCCGCTGATCCTCAACACTGGGGCCCCACAAGGGTGCGTTCTGAGCCCTCTCCTGTACTCCCTGTTCACCCACGACTCTCAAGGCCATCAGACTGTTCAACAGCCACTACTAACATTGAGTGGCTCAACTCCAGCCACTTTAATAATGGAAAAATGTATGTAAAAAATGTATCACTGGCCACTTTAAACAATGCCACTTAATATAATGTTTACATACCCTACATTACTCATCTCATATGTATATACTGTCCTCGATACCATCTATTGCATCTTGCCTATGCCGTTCTGTACCATCACACATTCATATATTTGTATGTACATATTCTTCATCCCTTTACACTTGTGTGTATAAGGTAGTTGTTGTGAAATTGTTAGGTTAGATTACTCGTTGGTTATTACTGCATTGTCGGAACTAGAAGCACAAGCATTTCGCTACACTCGCATTAACATCTGTATACTTCTGGCCCTTCTTTTGACACTGTGTTAACAACCCTCCAGGCGAGCTTCAATGCCATACAACTCTCCTTCCGTGGCCTCCAACTGCTCTTAAATACAAGTAAAACCAAATGCATGCTCTTCAACCGATCGCTGCCTGCTCCTGCCCGCCTGTCCAACATCACTACTTTGGACGGCTCTGACTTAGAATATGTGGACAACTACAAATACCTAGGTGTCTGGTTAGACTGTAAACTCTCCTTCCAGACTCACATCAAACATCTCCAATCCAAAGTCAAATCTAGAATTGGCTTCCTATTCCGCAACAAAGCATCCTTTACTCATGCTGCCAAACATACCCTTGTAAAACTGACCATCCTACCAATCCTCGACTTCGGTGATGTCATTTACAAAATAGCCTCCAAAACCCTACTCAATAAATTGGATGCAGTCTATCACAGTGCCATCCGTTTTGTCACCAAAGCCCCATATACTACCCACCACTGCGACCTGTACACTCTCGTTGGCTGGCCCTCGCTTCATACTCGTCGCCAAACCCACTGGTTCCAGGTCATCTACAAGACCCTGCTAGGTAAAGTCCCCCCTTATCTCAGCTCGCTGGTCACCATAGCAGCACCTACCTGTAGCACGCGCTCCAGCAGGTATATCTCTCTAGTCACCCCCAAAACCAATTCTTCCTTTGGACGCCTCTCCTTCCAGTTCTCTGCTGCCAATGACTGGAACGAACTACAAAAATCTCTGAAACTGGAAACACCTATCTCCCTCACTAGCTTTAAGCACCAGCTGTCAGAGCAGCTCATAGATTACTGCACCTGTACATAACCCATCTACAATTTAGCCCAAACAACTACCTCTTTACCTACTGTATTTATTTATTAATTTATTTTGCTCCTTTGCACCCCATTATTTCTGTCTCTACTTTGCACTTTCTTCCACTGCAAACCAACCATTCCAGTGTTTTTTTATTTTTTATTTTACTTGCTGTGTTGTACTCACTTCGCCTCCATGGCCTTTTATATTTTTATTTATTTATACATATATTTGTTTGCCTTCACCTCCCTTATCTCACCTCACTTGCTCACATTGTATATAGACTTATTTTTTTTCACTGTATTATTGACTATATGTTTGTTTTACTCCATGTGTAACTATGTGTTGTTGTATGTGTCGAACTGCTTTGCTTTATCTTGGCCAGGTCGCAATTGTAAATGAGAACGTGTTCTCAATTTGCCTACCTGGTTAAATAAAGGTTAAATAAAAAAATAAAAAAATAAAAATCTGCTACCCATGTGTATGTGACAAATACAATTTGATTTGATTTGAGCCACCCCAGTCATAGACTGTTCTCTCTACTACCGCATGGCAAACTGTACCGGAGTGCCAAGTGTAGGACAAAAAGGCTTCTCAACAGTTTTTACCCCCAAGCCATAAGACTCCTGAACAGGTATTCAAATGGCTACCCGGACTATTTGCATTGTGTGTCCCCCAACCCCTCTTTTATGCTGCTGCTACTATCTGTTTAGCATAAATGCACAGTCACTTTAACTATACATTCATGTACATATGTACATATTACTTCAATTGGCCCGACCAACCAGTGCTCCCGCACATTGGCTAACCGGGCTATCTGCATTGTGTCCCGCCACCCACCACCCGCTCTTTACGCTACTGCTACTCTCTGTCCATCTTATATGCATAGTCACTTTAACCATATCTACATGTACATACTACCTCAATCAGCCTGACTAACCGGTGTCTGTATGTAGCCTCGCTACTTTTATAGCCTCGCTACTGTATACAGGCTCGCTACTTTTTTTCACTGTCTTTTTACTGTTGTTTTTATTTCTTTACTTACCTATTGTTCTCCTAATATCTTTTTTGCACTATTGGTTAGAGCCTGTAGGTAAGCATTTCACTTTAAGGTCTACACCTGTTGTATTTGGCGCACGTGACAAATAAACTTTGATTTGATTTATTCGAGCTCCACCCCAAATGAATAGCGGGTGAATAGCATGCTATTCGCAATTATTTTATCTTATTTTACTTTTATTTATTCAGGTTAATCTCATTTAAGAGACACTTGGTCTAATCAAGACAGGAGCAGAGGGGAACAATGTTTGAGACAAATATCAGACATACTGTAACAACTTACAGACATACGTAGACACCATTCAAAAAATTTGTGGGACGTAGACACACATACATTTCAATTACAAACATACAAGATACATAGATACATAGATAGATACATACAAAATATGTCATATGTACCACCGCATCAAGTCCTAATGACAATCACATTCCTCACATCCCAATACTCGTGATATCTCCAGGAGTGATAAGTATAATTTTTTTCTTTATCTGTTGTTGTCTAGTGTTGTCTTTTTACTAGATAGGGCCAACTACTTTAAGTGCTTCCTGTCTTCCCAGTAGCCTACCTGGTATGTAAACTGCTGACAACTATTAACTAGTACTAGCAGATGATTGTTGACATATCACCCAGGATTAAGGGGCAGGGCAATTTGTGACTATTGTTTTTGTAATCAGTGGCTGTATTGGAGGGGGAGTGGTTTCTCCTCTCCTAGGCAATCAGCAATTAGTATCGGGAGGTGTGCTCTTCACCTTTGCAAGGGAGTTAGCTATTAGTATTAGTCAGTGGTGTAAAGTACTTAAGTAAAAATACTACTTAAGTAGTTTTTGAGGGTATCTGTCCTTTACTATTTATATTTATAACTTTTAGTTTTAGTTTTATTCCTAAAGAAAATGATGTACATCCAAAAGTACTCCTTACATTTTCAATGATTAACAGGACAGGAAAATTGTCTAATTCACACACTAATCAAGAGAACATCCCAGGTCATCACCTGCTACATTTGTATATTATGTCTGAGTGTTGGTGTGTCCCTTGCTATCTGTAAATAGCAAAATAAAGAAATGTGGCCATCTGCTTTGCTTAATATAAGGAATTTGAAATGATTAATATTTGTACTTTTACTTTTGACACTTAAGTATATTTTAGCAAATACATTTACTTTTGATACTTAAGTATATTTAAAACCAAATTCTTTTAGACTTTTACTCAAGTAGTATTTTTCTGGTGACTTTCACTTTTACTTGAGTTATTTTCTATCAAGGTATCTTTAATTTTACTCAAGTATGACAATTGGGTACCTTTCCCACCACTGGTATAAATGTACTTCAGTCTCCCCTGTTTTCTCAGCGGCAGCTGTAAGGGGGTCTCGTCGGAAAACTAAGACTGTCGCGGAAGCAAAGACGGTCCTGCCAAGGTGTTCAAGGAAGGAAAGAGAGGAAGGCTTCACACCAGAACGGAGCGTGCTCAATTTGACTGGAGCGCAGATCGAGTTTTCAAAAGGCTGGAGCATTGGCCTTCTCGCTTGCTCCAATTTGCCTTCAGTAGCGCTCCACTAGGCATCACTTCACTTCACGAGCTCAGGGCATACCCGGCCCAGCATGCAATTGTAGGCTATTTGTGTGCTGCTATAGCCCAATGCTTTAGCTACTGTCATGGAGTTTAAAGAAACTGATAAAACACACAGGTGCAAAATCAAGGTGACTTACAAAGATGAGGACCAACAGCAAGAGAGTGAGTGCAGTGATGTAATGTCCACAACTATGTCATTGTGGAATCTGAAAAGACACATATCCCAAAAGCATGAAAGTGTAATACGTGCACATGCTAACATAAATAAATTAAGTGGGTAGCTAGCTAAGTGTGTCATTGTAGCAAAGCATTCATAAACAAAAAATCTGATCTCTTAAAAGTTTTGTTAATGTTTGTTCTGTTATCTATACAATAGGCTATCATAGATTTTGGCCCAATAGGCCAGACATATTACCTCTTTCAAGGAGCTTTCCGTTTTGATAGGGTTATTTTCCCAAAAACATTTAGGCTTACCTATAGAAAAATTTAAAAAACAACTCTGCATTCCTGCCCAGCCTGGCAAGAGTGGCCTGAAGGGTGTTTAGTATCCACAGTGTCTATGCAAGCGCGGAGAGGGTATTCTCTGCTGCTGGCCTGCTCTCCGGGCACGAGCCTGAAGCCACAGCCTCTGGCCAAACTCGTGTTTCTAAAAGTGAATTCAAAGGCACTGTAGACTGAGCCTAATAAGGTATTTTTCGTAAAATGTGTATTTCATTCTAATTAAGTCACAGACTATATGCACAATTTATTGACTATAACTGTTTAATACAACAAAATGTTGTTTAAATGCTGAGTGCTTAATGTTCCTGCCAGCCTAGTGTGGCGCACTCGCAAATGCTTCACAATTTATTTCTTTGTAGTCTATAATTTTTTAATAATTGAAATAATATATTAATAATATAGCCTAAATAATGCATTTTCGTTCCTTCTTACGCTGCCTGTCTTTTTCAGTGTTTGCATGCTATTTATTACGACATGTAGCCTATTTAAAACAAATGATGGACCCTTCCTACAGTCACCTTTTCATGTTGTTTATTGGAGTGCGTTTGGTTCCAATACTTCAAAACCAAATGGTAGTTCCAGGTAGTAACAAAAATAGATGGTTGTTGGTTCAATTGGGGATTTTAATGAATGGAATGTAGCAGTTTTTTCCCTCTGAGAGAGGAGTGTTTTTTAGGGGTGCGATTGGAAAGGAAGTGAAACACGTGGACTGCTCAACTCCGCCAACTCCGCTCACATACTCTGCTCCACACCACTCTCTCACTTTGGTATCTTACCTAGTTATTTTCAGATCTCATTTTGCTCTTTTGTATCATTGGCAACTACAGTATGTGTGTGTTTTCTATACCTGTTCGCTCCTTTCCCTGTAGGCTTTACAAACACTTCCCATCCCTTGGCTGCATCTCTTCTAATTTAGTGTACCCATGTGGAATTCCTGGTCTCTGGCAACGTTTGGAACGGTCAAGAACGCCGAGTTCATCTCAGCCTATGCAGCCCTTCAGTCCCTTGACTTTTTGGCTCTGACGTAGACAGGGATCACCCCAGAGAACACTGCTACTCCAGCTACTCTCTCTTCATCTGACTACGTTTTCTCTCATAGTACGAGAGCATCTGGTCGTCGCGGTGGTGGCACAGGGCTACTCATTTCTCCTAAGCAGAGATTTTAAATGTTTTCCCTCTCTTACCTGTCCATCTCCTCATTTGAATTCCATGCCACTCAAGTTTAAAATTGTTGTCATCTACTGCCCACCAGGTGTCCATAGAGAGTTCCTCAATGAGCTTGACACCTTGATAAGCTAATTTCCTGATGATGGCTCTCTGTTCTTTGTACTTGGAAACTTCCACCTCCCAACGTCTGCCTTCGATTAATTTCTTTCTAACTCTCTCTTTCCCCTCGCCTCTTTTGACCTCACCCTTTCGCAGTCCCCTCCCACTCACAAGGCAGGTAATACGCTTGATCTCATCTTTACTAGAGGCTGTTCACCTGCTAATCTCACTGCAACCCCCCTCCAGGTCTCTAATCACTACTTTGTTTCCTTTTCTGTGTCGCTTTCCTCCAACCCTAGCCACTCAGCCCCTACCAAGATGGTCATGATCTTCGCTCTCCATCTCCCACTACTCTTTCCTCTTCTATCCTATCATCTCTCATTTCTGCTAAATCCATCTCCCTCCTGTCTCCTGATTCTGATTCTTCGACCCTACTCTCCTCCCTTTCTGCATCCTATGACTCGCACCATCCCCATTCCTCCCGGCCAGCTCGGCCCTCCCCTCCTGCTCCGTGGCTGAGGGACTCTTTGCGAGCTTACAGAACAGGGCTGCGGGCAACTGAGTGAAAATTGAGAAAAACTAAACTTCCGGAGGACCTATCATCCTTTCACTCCCTCCTCTCTACATTTTCTTTATCTGTTTCCACTGCTTAAGCCACTTTCTATTACTCAATATGTCAAGCTTCTGCCTCTAACCCTAGGAAGCTCTTTTCCACCTTCTCTTCCCTCCTCAATCCTCCACCCCTCCCCCTCCATCCTCTCTCTCTGCATCAACCACTTTGAAAAGAAGGTTGATGACATCTGCCACTCATTCCCTCAGCCTCTTGAGTCCACTAGTCCCACTTATAGAGGACTACCCTACGTCTTGACCTCTTTCTCTCCCCTCTCTCCAGATGAAATCCTGCGACTAGTGATGTCCGGCCTCCCGACAACGTGCCTGCTCAACCCCGTCTTCTCATCCTTCTCCAGACCATCTCAACTCATCCTTGACCACTGACTGTGTCCCCTCTGACTTCAAAATGGCCTGAGTTGCTCCCCTCTTCAAGAAACCAATACTCCTCTGACATAAAAAAACGTCGGTATCCCTTCTTTCTTTTCTTTCCAAAACACTTGAGCGTGCTGTCTCTGACCAACTCTCTCGCTATCTCTCTCAGAACGATCTTCTTGACCCTAACCAGTCAGGTTTCAAGGCGTGTCACTCAACCGAGATTGCTCTTCTCTGTGACAAGGAGGCTCTCCGCACTGCCAAAGCTGACTCTCTCTCTTCTGCTCTCATCCTCCTAGATCTATCAGCTGCCTTCGACACCTTGAACCATGAGATCCTCCTCCACTCTCTCAGGGCTGGGTGTCTTAGGCCCTGTACACTCTTGGATTGTATTCTACCTGGCAGGCCTCTCCTACCAGGTGACGGGGAGAGGATCTGTGTCTGCACAACATACTCTCACTACTGGTGTCCCCCAGGGCTCAGTTCCAGGCCCTCTCCTCTTTTCTCTACACACCAAGTCACGCGGCTCTGTCATATCCTCACATGGTTTCGCCTATCATGCGGATGACACTAAACTACTTTTCTCCTTCCCCTCTTCTGACACCCAGGTGGCGACACGCATCTCCCTGTCCATCTTCCAAAAACATCTGAAACAAGTATCTTAAATAATCCCACAGCACACAACCCCTCGCAACACCTCCTAACCTTTGGATAAGAGTGTCTGCTAAATTCCTAAAATGTCAAATGCAAATGTAAATGTGAGTCAACCAAACTTTTAAACTCCTCCAAGGAATCAAGATCCTGGAGTTTCAAGCTGGTCTGGAGATAATTCCAAGACCACGGAGCTAAAACATTTTTTGCCATGATCTGTTCTGATGCTCCAGTTCAAAGTCAGAATACACATAGAGAAAAAAGTGCATAAAAAGGGAATTACGTTCCATTTACACGCACTTAACTCAGGTTGGAAACCCCTTCCCCAAAAGCATGATATAAAATGACGAGGATTGCATAATAGCCAAAGTTGACAGTTGCAGAGTGGATTAGAGTATTTGACTGTTGAAAATAACATATCACACCATAATTATAACCATCTATGGTAGAATTCTGTTCCTCTCAATTTCTCTTGCTTGCGTCTCTATGTAGCGTGTACTGTAGGTTTGTGCTGTCCTATCAATAAAATAAATTAATAAAGAGAAAAATCTGAAGCTTTCATCAAATGACTGACACATTTTAGTGTGGTAATTAATTGTAGTTACATTTCAAGGGATTTCTAAGGCTGTAAATGTGTGGGAAATTGTGATCCTCAAACAAAATGTTGTCTGCCGACAAATGTCATCTCATTGTGATTCATAGCTTTGCCTGCATTCTCAGGTAAAATTCGATGGACAAATAAACTCATCATGTGAGTTGAACATTAAATCTGAGCAGCACCAGAGGCACACTGTTGGCACGGTAACAGCAAGACCCATCTGTCTGTCTGCTCATTCCCCTCCTTAGCTAGTTTTGGAGAGGCTAATCTGAGTTGGGCTGGTTGGGAGGATTAGTCTTTCTGTGTCAGATTTGGACGTAGAGCCTGTCCCCCCATCCCTTCTAAAATAATTTAGCTTTTTCTTAAAAAAAGAAAAAGTGATTTTGCGGAGAGCGGCAGATAATCTGTTTTGCCAACATAACTGAGAGAGAACCCATTTATGCTATCAAGAGAAGCGGAGACGCTCTAATCCATAATCCACTCTTCATTTGTGATTGCTTACATCAGGAAATGACGTGCATGGTCCGTCAAGGGGGAGAATAATAACAAAGTATAAAATAGCAAAGCTTCAACCTGTTTGTGTATGCATGGGCTGGCACTGCCCACTCAACAGCAGCGTCTGTCACAGCGACTAATGGGAGCGTATGCTTTGCCAGGCGTCCACACAGAGAGGTGGCGGTGTGTGTATATGTGTGTGTGTGTATCTGTGTGTGTAGGCTGATCCAAGCTGTGAGCACACTCATGGATATCAGGCTTATCTTTGCTGTGGCTTAACTATTTTCTCAGCCTGTTTGCCAGAGCTACTTCCTCTGTTGAACCTAGGTTGAAGATGACAAAGGTTAAGACAACAGGATTCTAATATCCAATAACTCTTTGCAAAATTGAGACCAGTGTTGCTAGTTAGCAACGATGCTAATAGTTATCAACGATTCTGGTCCAATTAATTTGTTTATTTCTGAAAGCTGCCGTGTGGAATTATTATATTGTCTTAATTTTGTCATCTTCAACCTAGTGCTGAATCCCCCACAATCAATTAACGGAAAAAAGTCTGATTTCACATACTACCAGGCTTTTCCCCATTTCTTTAGATCATGTTTACTAAGTCAACAGGGACACTATTTCAATGGATACATTACATACTGTACTACATAATGTATCACACACAATTAACCAGCTAAACAAATTATGAAGCAGTTATATAGAGCAATATGTTTTACACTAATTGTAAATTATGTGCTGTTCATGTGAATGTTGTAGGCTCCATGGTCTATGTTAAGCGTCTAAGCCTTCCTCTTTTGTGTTGTAGGTGACCCAGGTCCCAGTGGAGGCCTGTGAGCAGTATGGAACCTGCGGAGAGTGTCTGAGCTCTGAGGATCCTCACTGCGGCTGGTGTGTCCTGCTCAACATGTAAGTCCACTACTACACTATTCTCAGAAGGCACAATGACCATGTTTTAAAACAAAAATCACATAATTGTCCAAGAAAAAAGGATTAAGAGGTCATACAAGCCCTCAAATACAAAATGATGCTACTGAGCACACAGATAACAGCCTGTCTGTCACTGCTGGTATGGAGGGGCAGAATGACTGAGATAATGGGGACAGAGCACAGAGGGATTACAGACAGAGAGTAGTGCAGAGGGTAACCAAATGGACTGCTGCAGTCTCTAGAACATTTAGGACTGTGAAAGAGGCTTATCTTCGACATCTTAATTATCTGACCGCCAGGTTAGCTTACGTAATAGAACAGGACAGAGCAGATGAGATTCAGAAGATTAAAACCCAGGCAGTGTTTCTGAAAATACACTGAAACAGACCTTAGAAAGGATTAATGCATTATAATATGGCATTTGCATTTCAGCAATCTCTACGATCATCATTATCTAAATTGCAGCTCTTGGAGAGCCCTCTCTATGTTATCACCCCACTTGACTAGCAAAACACAGAACATATTTATCCTAATTACTTTATTCCTCATCTATTTTCATAAGTGCATTTTCTGCTCCAATTCCCACGATTATACTTGTATGTATGCCACTTCCATGAGTTACTATTGACTGTCTAGCTACTATTCACTGTCTAGCTACTGTTCACTGAATGGTTTCCTAAGTGTAATACTCACCTTGTCTCTCTACAGTAAAACCGTTAGAAAATGTGACATACAGTCACTGTATATGCCCACCCAAAGCAGGTTGAGGTAAAGCACCACGTGCCATATAGAGGTGTGTGTGTATGTACAGTTGAAGTTGGAAGTTTACATACACCTTAGCCAAATACATTTAAACTCAGTTTTTCACAATTCCTGACATTTAATCCAAGTAAAAATTCCCTGTCTTAGGTCAGTTAGGATCACCACTTTATTTTAAGAATGTGAAATGTCAGAATAATAGTAGAGCGAATGATTTATTTCTGCTTTTATTTCTTTCATCACATTCCCAGTGGGTCAGAAGTTGACGTACACTCAATTAGTATTTGGTAGCATTGCCTTTAAATTGTTTAACTTGGGTCAAATGTTTCGGGTAGCCTTCCACAAACTTCCCACAATAAGTTGGGTGAATTTTGGCCCATTCCTCCCAACAGAGGAGTGTTGGTGTAACTGAGTCAGGTGTGTAGGCCTCCTTGCTCGCACACACTTTTTCAGTTCTGCCCACAAATTTTCTATAGGATTGAGGTCAGGGCTTTGTGATGGCCACTCCAAAACCTTGACTTTGTTGTCCTTAAGCCATTTTGCCACAACTTTGGAAGTATGCTTGGGGTCATTGTCCATTTGGAAGACCCATATGTGACCAAGCTTTAACTTCCTGACTGATGTCTAGAGATGTTGCTTAAATATAGTCACATCATTTTCCATCCTCATGATGCCATCTATTTTGTGAAGTGCACCAGTCCCTCCTGCAGCAAAGCACCCCCACAACATAATGCTGCTACCCCCGTGCTTCACGGTTGGGATGGTGTTCTTCGGCTTGCAAGCCTCCCCCTTTTTCCTCCAAATATAACGAAGGTCATTATGGCAAAACAGTTCTATTTTTGTTTCATCAGACCAGAGGACATTTCTCCAAAAAGTACGATCTTTGTCCCCATGTGCAGTTGCAATCCGTAGTCTGGCTTTTTTATGGCGAGTTGGAGCAGTGGCTTCTTCCTTGCTGAGCGGCCTTTCAGGTTATGTCGATATAAGACTTGTTTTACTGTGGATATAGATACTTTTGTACTTGTTTCCTCCAGCATCTTCACAAGGTCCTTTGCTGTTGTTCTGGGATTGATTTGCTCTTTTCGCACCAAAGTGCGTTCATCTCTAGGAGACAGAACGCGTCTCCTTCCTGAGCGGTATGATGGCTACATGGTCCCATGGTGTTTATACTTGCGTACTATTGTTTGTACAGACTAATATGGTACCTTCAGGCATTTGGAAATTGCTCCCAAGGATGAACCAGGCTTGTGGAGGTCTATAATTTTTGGCAGATTTTTTTTGATTTTCCCATGATGTCAAGCAAAGAGGCACTGAGTTTGATGGTAGGCCTTGAAATACATTCACAGGTACACCTGTAATTGACTCAAATTCTGTAATTGACTCAAAAACCTCAATTAGCCTATCAGAAGCTTCGAAAGCCGTGACATCATCTTCTGGATTTTTCCATGCTGTTTAAAGGCACAGTCAACTTCGTGTATAAGTTGACCTACTGGAATTGTGATACAGTGAATTATTTGTGTGTAACAATCTTAGGCGTAGTGGGTGCGGAGTCAGGTGCAGGAGGCAGAAAGTTCTGAATAGCGCTTTAATCAGCACCGGGCAAAATAGTATATACAACGAAACTGAGCGTCATAAAACAAATGCCCAAAACAGGAACCAAACCAAGATTGCACTACCACACATACAAAGTGGAAATAAACAAGCCCGCACGAAGAGCAGGCAGGCCTACTGACTTAAATAGCCAAACTAAAAGTCTAAACAAGAAACAGGTGAAACAAATCAGACCAAACCAACAGAAAAGGGAAAAAGGGATCGGTGGCAGCTAGTAGGCCGGTGACGACGACCGCCGAGCACCACCCGAACAGGAAGGGGAGCCACCTTCAGTAGGAGTCGTGACATTGTGAAATAATCTGTCTGTAAACAATTGTTGGAAAAATTACTTGTGTCATGCACAAAGTAGATGTCCTAACCGACTTGCCAAAACTACAGTTCGCTGCCTGCACCCGCCCGCCCGACTAGCATCACCACCCTGGACGGTTCCGACCTAGAATATGTGGACATCTATAAATACCTAGGTGTCTGGCTAGACTCTAAACTCTCCTTCCAGACTCATATTAAACACCTCCAATCCAAAATCAAATCTAGAATCGGCTTTCTATTTCGCAACAAAGCCTCCTTCACTCACACCGCCAAACTTAACCTAGTAAAACTGACTATCCTACCGATCCTCGACTTCGGCGATGTCATCTACAAAATAGCTTCCAACACTCTACTCAGCAAACTAGATGCAGTTTATCATAGTGCCATCCGTTTTGTTACTAAAACACCTTATACCACCCACCACTGCGACCTGTATGCTCTAGTCGGCTGGCCCTCGCTACATATTCGTCACCAGACCCACTGGCTCCAGGTCATCTATAGGTCCATGCTAGGTAAAGCTCCGCCTTATCTCAGTTCACTGGTCACGATAACAACACCCACCCATAGCACGCGCTCCAGCAGGTATATCTCACTGATCATCCCCAAAGCCAACACCTAATTTGGCCGCCTTTCCTTCCAGTTCTCTGCTGCCTGTGACTGGAACGAATTGCAAAAATCGCTGAAGTTGGAGACTTTTATTTCCCAACTTTAAACATCTGCTATCTGAGCAGCTAACCGATCGCTGCAGCTGTACATAGTCCATCTGTAAATAGCCCACCCAATTTACCTACCTCATCCCCATACTGTTTTTATTTATTTACTTTTCTGCTCTTTGCACACCAGTATCTCTACTTGCACATGATCATCTGATGATTTATCTCTCCAGTGTTAATCTGCTAAATTGTAATTATTCGCTCCTATGGCCTATTTATTGCCTACCTCCTCATGCATTTTGCACACAATGTATATAGACTCTTTTTTCCCCCTACTGTGTTATTGACTTGTTTATTGTTTACTCCATGTGTAACTCTGTATTGTTGTCTGTTCACACTGCTATGCTTTATCTTGGCCAGGTCGCAATTGTAAATGAGAACTTGTTCTCAACTAGCCTACCTGGTTAAATAAAGATGAAAAAATAAAATAAAAAATAGTTTGTTAACAAGAAATTTGTGGGGTGGTTGAAAAACCTAAGTCTATGTAAACTTCCGACTTCAACTATATATGTGGTGTGTTAATGTCTAAAAGTCTAGGACAGGAGAACAAACAGCACTATCAGGCCTAACATGGAGGGGGAGATGAAATAAAAGGGAATGAAAGGGCGCCTGAGATGAAATGGGTATCCAGGGGCACTTCAATTGATAAGAAGCTAAGAGGTTAGTATCTATTCTCCCTATGGATACCGGCTGTATCAAGGAGCCAGCAGGAACAACAACCATCATTGGGTTTCCATTCTGCCTTCATTGTCTTGTAATTACTGTTGAGGTCTCTGTGCGCTTTGAAGGCTCCCATGAGATGTCACCCTCGACCACATCTGAGAGTCCATTAAGCACTGTCTCATCCCACAGTGGACATTACACATGTAAAAGAGAGACACGCTCTATTGTTAGATCCCCTTCAAAAGGACGTGTGATCGCTGAGAGATGCAACCTAGAGAACCTCTAATTCTTTTAAAGGCCCAGTGCATTCAAAAACGTGATTTATCTGTGTTTTATATACACTGAGTATACCAAACATTAGGAACACCTTACTAATATTGAGCTGCACCCCCTTTTGCCCCCAGAACAGCCTCAATTTGTCAGGGCATGGACTCTACAATGTGTCGAAAATGTTCCACAGGGATGCTGGCCCATATTGATTCCAATGCTTCCCACAGTTGTGTGAAATTGGCTGGGTGTCCTTTAGGCGGTGGACCATTCTTGATACACACAGGAAACAGTTGAGCGTGAAAAACCCAACAGCGTTGCAGTTCTTGACACAAACCGGTGCGCTGGCACCTACTACCATACCCTGTTTAAAGGCGCTTAACTATTTTGTCTTTCCCATTCACCTTCTGAATGGCACACATACACAATACATGTCTCAATTGTCTCAAGACTTAAAAATCCTTCTTTACCTTGTCTCCTCCCCTTCATCTACACTGATTAAAGTGGATTTAACAACTGACATCAATAAGGGATCATAGCTTGGATTCACCTGATCACACCTGGATTCACCTGATCAGTCATGGAAAGAGCAGGTTTTCTTATTGTTTTGTATACTCCGTGTATATTTCCACACTATGAGATTAGAATAATATTGTGAAAATGATTATAATTTTATTTTAGTGTTAGAGCTGTTTAAAAGGACCGTGTGAACTTTCAGCCTGTTTTAGTGGGATGGAGTTTTGGCATAACATGTAAATTAGTAAATATACCAATAAGAAAGGGAGTTTCAAACCTCTCTGCAAATGAGAGGTCGTTTTCAGATTCCCCTCCCCACTCAGACCACTCCCAGACTTTTGCTAAGAAGCTTTTTTCTTTGCTAAGAAGCTAATTTTGTTTCTTTTAGACTATTTTAATTTAACACAATCACGGTAAGGTACTTAATTGTTACTCCTAAATGATTTTATATTGAGATAAAAATGGTTGCATTGGACCTTTAAGTGCAATGTTTATGTGTGTTTGTGTGCATTTTGAATGTAAATCTGCACGTCCCAAGTTAGCACAATTTCTCATTTGAAGAGATAGGTCTTCATAGTGGTGGCACAGGGCTACTCATTTCTCCAAAGTGAAAATATTCTATTTTCCCCATCTCTCTCTTCATTTTAATTCCATGTTGTCGCTGTCACTTGTCCACTAAAGCTTAACATTGTTGTCATATATCGCCCACCAGGTGCCATTGGAGAGTTCCTCAATGAGCTTGACACCTTGATAAGCTAATTTTTACAATGATGGCTCACCACTCATCGTACTGAGCGACGTCAACCTCCCACTCCTTTCCTCTTTTGAGCTCACCCTTTCCCAGTCCCCTCCCACTCTCAAGGCAGGCAATGCGCTTGACGTCATCTTTACTAAATCCTGTTCACCTACTAACCGTACTGCAACCCCCTTGATATTTCTGATCACTACTTGGTTTCCTTTTCTCTCCCTCTCTCCTCCAACCCTACCCACTCAGCCCCTACCCAGATGGTCCTGTACATCAATCTTCACTCTCTCTCTCCCACTACTCTCTCCTACTCTATCCTATCAACTCTACCTTCTGCTAAATCCCTCTCACTACTGTCCTGATTAGGCCTCTTCGACCCCACTGACCTCCATTTCCGCATCCTATGACTAGCGCTGTATCTTTCCTCCCGGCCGGCTCAGCCCTCCCCTCCTGCTTCGAGGCTGAGTGACTCACTGCAAGCTCACAGAATAGGATGCGGAAATGTATAAACTAAACTCACGCACATGGAATTGTTCCAAGAGCCGATCTGTAACCCGCCAATAACATCAATTTATTTCCATAGTAGTAGGCTATTAGGCTATTCCCATTCCCTGCTTTATATGGTCTGTGTATTGCCTAAATGTCTCACCGCTCACAAAGCTTAATTGAAGTAGCAGCACAATTCAATTCAACACAACAAGCTTCTGGGTTTGTAAAAAATATATATAATCTTGATTTGAAACGTTTCCTACACACAATATAATTATTCTGAAGCTCGGGTTGTAAGAATGTTTTCATTCCACCAGCCATCTGATTTTTTTGCGGGCCAACTGCGGCGAACCATGAGTATCTGACGCGATGCAGGACTCTACCTTCAGGCTATGCTCAAACCTTACACTCCATCCTGAGCACTCCGTTCTGCCACCTCTGGTCTCTTGGCCCTCCCACCCCTACCGGGGGTCAGTTCAGTCAAAGCTCTCTCTCTCCTGGCACTTCAATTCAAAATCATGTGTATTTTATACTAGTACTGATTTGCTGATAACTACAGGTAACTGTCAAAATAAAGGAAACACCAACAAAAAGTGTCTTAATAGGGCGTTGTGCCACCACGAGCCAGAACAGCTTCAATGCATCTTGGCATAGATTCTATAAGTGTCTGGAACTCTATTGGAGCGATGCGTTTTGTTGATGGTGGTGCTGTCTCAGGCGCTGCTCCAGCAAGTGTTCATTTGGGTTGAGATCTGGTGACTGAGACGGCCATGGCATATGGTTTACATCGTTTTCATGCACATCAAACATTCAGTGACCACTCGTGCCCTGTGGATGGGGACATTGTCGTCAGCATTTTTATGCATGACCCGAAGCATGATGGAATGTTAATTGCTTAATTAACTCATGTGTGTGGAAGCACCTGCTTTCAACATACTTTGTATCCTTGATTTACTCCTTGATTTAGTGTTTCCATTATTTAGGCAGTTATCTGTACTTCATTGAGGGAAAATGTACTTACTGCAGCTGTGATATGTGGTTGTCTCACCTAGCCAATTAGATGAATGCACTAGTTGTAAGTCGCTCTGGATAAGAGAGTCCGCTAAATGACTAAAATGTCAATGTAAAATGTTAAATAACCCTTACACAAAACACTCACTGCTTAAAATCCATTTATCCCATCGTACAACTGGATTTCCTCCGGCAGAGCAATCCAACCAAACTGATAGGGGATCAATTTCCTTAAAGGAAAATACCACGCCAAAACTATCTTGGTATTTGTTTCATTAGTCCAGTTTTCAACGTATGGAACTTTCAAAATACAGAAAGTGTCACAGTATGATGCGTTTTGCATTGATGTTGTTTAGATGTTCCTTAAAGGAAAATGTTTATCTCACATGTACAGTAACCAGTAAGAATGAATAATGGTTCCCATCTACAGGTGTGAATAATGGATAATGGTATAATGGTTCCCATCTACAGGTGTGAATAATGGATAATGGTATAATGGTTCCCATCTACAGGTGTGCCAGAAGAGACCAATGCCAGAGAGCAGAGGAGCCCTTCCGGTTCGCCACTGATATCGAACGTTGTGTGAAAGTTATCGCTCACCCAGACAGCATTGCCGTGTCAGCACACAGTGTGCCTGTAAGTCAACAGATAATTATTTACTTCTGATCAAACTGATTCTGACGTGTTCTGAGTCTTGATGGTGGGAAGAAGTCTTCAGTGTTTCATGATAGACCAGACTGTTCCAACCCAGCTATCTCTCTCTGCTCCTCTCCTATAGCTCCTACTGGAGGTGAGCAATGTACCTGACCTCTCAACTGGGATCACCTGTTTATTTGGAAAGCAGACCGAGGTGGAGGGCCATGTCAATGGCAACAGAGTCATGTGCCTGTCCCCATCTGGCAAAGAGGTCCCACACATACCTGAAGGACAAGGTGACAAAATATATAGCTCCAACATAGGACGTATTGCTCTGTGATCATCAGTGATACATATGTGACTCTTTTACAGAGGACCAGCAGTCTGAATAAAGCCAACTACTATACTACCAATCTCCTCCCTCCCCTTTGTTTTTCTCCATCAGACTGGTTGGGTGTTGCGCTGCGTCTGAACTCTAAGGAGACAGGTCAAATGCTGGGCAGTACAGAGGTCAAGTTCTATAACTGCAGCGTGCATCAAACGTAAGTTAATCTCCTGGCCCACACGTTATCTGATGCATTCAAAAGATAGTAGGGCACAACCTCATTAGGACATTGATGGGGACAACCCCACTTAAGATCAGGCAGATAGGTAACCCCTAAGTTCAAATGACCCATCCATTTTGATTTTGGTCAACCTAAGGCAGATAACCCCACATTGTTAGCTTGTTTGGTTCTACTTAGTGTTTCTAGACTGGTTCCCTGAGGAACAGTGTACATACTGAGCAGTATGAGTACATACATCTAAACATAGTTCCCTGACCGCGACATTCAGGTCCACTTTAACATAATAGAAATACAGTCCAAAGCCAAATCATATCCGTTTGATCAAAATTAGGTGTCCATTAGCAAAATAGTCAGAGACAGTAGCTAGCTGTGATTAATATTTTAGTCTAAACAGCCTCCCCCTCCACTCTGCCTCACACAGCACAGCAGCATCACATCAGCATCACATCAGCCTCCATAATTAATTATCCTGTGTCTGAAAGGACCTGGCAGGCCAGTTCTATGTATACAGAGCTGTTACAGAACATACGGAATTACTGTGTGCTGGTGCCTAATACTGCTCTCTCTGCAACACTGCTTGGCCACAGAGTTTCTAGAAGCATTGGGATGTCTGTTGGCTGGTTAGTCATATGATGTGTGTAACATGTCCATCTGTCCCTCTCCTTGCACTGCAGGTGTCTGTCCTGTGTGAACAGTACCTTCCGCTGCCACTGGTGTAAATATCGCAACCTGTGTACCCACAATCCCTTCAGTTGCTCCTTTCAGGAGGGCCGGGTCAACGCCTCAGAGGTAGCTACATGGCTACTGATAAACATACACCACATTAACAGTATTTTCTGGTATAATGCACATTAACCCATGTTTTCATTAATCCATATTTCCATAACATGTTACTCTTTAGGCAATCTATCTTTATAATTTAATAGACCTTGATAGACCCCTGCTGAGGTCCTTTGACTCTTGGAATATGTTCTCTAGGACTGCCCCCAGCTGCTGCACTCTGGGGAGATCCTGATCCCAGCAGGGGAGGTGAGACCCATCACCCTGAGGGCCCGGAACCTTCCACAGCCCCAGTCTGGCCAGCGGGGGTACGAGTGTGTGCTCTACGTTCAGGGAACCAACCACCGTGTCACCGCCCTGCGCTTCAACAGCTCCAGTGTGCAGTGCCAGAACAGCTCGGTACGTACTGTGACTGTGTGACCCTCTCTAACACTCCCCCTGGCACCAGCCTCAGCCTGGTTGTGCATTATCCAGGACCATTATCTGTAGTCTAGTGAATTACATCTGAGCTAGTCTCTGAGAGCAATCTGAATCTGATCTCATCCCACTGAGATGAGCTCAGGTATGCCGTGTCTTGATCAAATAAGAAGTAGGTTGTCTGCAGCGGAATGACTAAAACATTTAATTTATGTCTGAAACCAAACGTCAGTGTTATTCAAAGGTGCATCTAGGTCCATGTAATAGGGACATAATAGGTTAACGTCTCAGATAGTCGACAGTGAGGATGAGTGGCAGACAGTGCTGCATAGACTACATGACACACAATCAATTTTTAATGCGTCTATACCTCACTCTTCTATCTCACGTCCAGTAAAAAGCCAATTTTCCTCAGCTCTAGATGAACAGCCTCTCCATTCCCCGCAGAGTCCTGTCCCAATATGGCCATGCACAGTGGAGAGGAGCAGACAGTGATCATAGAAATGACAGGTGGTTAAAAGCCTCATCTCTCTCTCTTCCTCCCTCTCACATCCCTCTCCCTCTCCCACCCCTCTTTCTCTCCCTCTTCCTACCTCTCTCTCTCCGGCAGTACATATATGAGGGTGTGAGGATCAGTGACCTGGCAGTGGACCTCTCCATCATTTGGAATGGCAATTTCATCATCGACAATCCAGATAAGATTAAAGGTGCCTCTGCCATCCATCACTGTCTGCCATGGCTGAGGAGTGGAAAGCTCTCACTCTGGGATGGATGAGGTTTAGCCCACGCCAAGGCTTTCACTCAGCCTTGGGAGAACGTTCACATGGCACTCTCTACTGTGTTATTAGTTCTAGCCAATCATCTGGGCTGTGAGGGTGGACTTTTGTGTTAACCATTTTGATTTCTCACTAACTCTTAGATCTCTCCATTATCCTGCTTGAGTGTGTATTTGGTATTAGAATAGTGCCATTCAATATCTAAATACTGTCAAATATACACTGAGTGTACAAAACATTAGGAACAGCTGCTTTTTTCATGACATAGACTAACCAGGTGAATCCAGGTGAAAGCTTTGATCCCATATTGACGTCATGTAGATGAAGGGGAGGAGACAGGTTAAAGAATATTTTTTTAAGCTTTGAGACAACTGAGACATGGATTGTGTATGTGTGCCATTCAGAGGGGGAATGGGCAAGACAAAACATGTAAGTGCCTTTGAACAGGGTATGGTAGTAGGTGACACCACACCTACTACCAAACAGGTGGTGACACCTGTCACCACCTGTTTGATTGTGTCAAGAACTGCAACACTTCTGGGTTTTTCACGCTCAACAGTTTCCAGTGTGTATCAAGAATGGTCCACCGCTCAAAGGACATCCAGCCAACTTGACACAAGTGTGTAAAAGCATTGGAGTCAACATGGGCCAGAATCCCTGTGGAATGCTTTTGACACCTTGTAGAGTCCGTGCCCCAGTGAATTGAGGCTGTTTTGAGGCCAGTGTACAAGCACTGAATGTAATTCAACTGCGGTCCTCCTGTATTCCACAGTGCACCTGTATAAGTGTGGTGCCCAGCGGGACAGCTGTGGCATGTGTCTGCGGGCTGAGAGGAAGTTCCAGTGTGGCTGGTGCAGTGGAGAAGGCCGTTGCACCATGAGGCAGCACTGCCTGCCCATCAGCCCCTACGCCAGCCGCTGGCTCGACGTGTCCACCAGGAACGTTAAGTGTACCAACCCACGCATAACTGAGGTTAGTCAGTCAGACCCTTATCTTTTACAACTAACCCCTACTTTAACCTTCACCATTATCCATCATATGGCCTTAGTGATAAGAGGCCTTCTCAGAAATAATCAGTAAAAACAATTGAGATCAGTCCTTAGACATGAGCAAGACCGGTGGTAGCTTGTGGAATAGACACCGACTGGAATGTGGTTTTAACCAATCAGCATCGAGGATTAGACCCACCCGTTGTATAAATAAGACTATATCAGACATACAGCTTGTGCCAAATTAATGCAACCTTAAGTTATGCCCTATGCACCCTATTTTGTGGGTGGCAATGAGTGTTCTTGGCCCCAACACACTGTTAATTTTTTAGAATGAGAGAGACACAGTAGGTCAGACAGCCACAGAGAATTACTGCTCCAACTTCAAAGAGCCATGAGCCTTTGAAGTCCCTGTCACATTATTAGTGTTTCAGTGGCAGTCTGGGAGTGAATTGATTCAGACCCGGGCTGCTACTGCCTGCTGCTGGAAACTGGGAGAGCACTGCTCAATAGGCCTGAAGGCACTTTGTGTGGTCAAGCCATTTTAGATAGAGCTTCTGCATAGTTGTTTTTGGGCATAGTGATGCAATGCATTAATCTGTTGTCATGTATTGAAAATATTACACTACTTGTATGCTGCCACCATAAATCTGTTCCTTCTCCATGCCCCCCTCTCCTTCCTGTAGGTGAGCCCAGTGGCAGGGCCTCCAGAGGGGGGAACACTGGTCACCATCCAGGGCCTGAACTTGGGCCTGTCCTTCTCTGAGCTGGTGGGCAACGTGGAGGTGGCAGGGGTTCAGTGTACCCCACAGGAAGAGGGCTACATCACTGCAGAACAGTAAGAACCAAAATAAACAGAAGCACCCAGACTCCCCATAGCCTTAACCCAAAACCCTAACCCTAGCTCCTAACCCTAAAACTAACCCTAGCTCCTAACCCTAAACCTAATTCTAACCATAACATTAATTCTAACCTTAACCCTAACCCCCCTAGAAATTGCATTAGACATTTTGGGGACAAACAAAATGTCCACAGTTTGTCAAATTTTTGTTTGTTTACTACTCTTGTGGCGACTTCTAGTCCCTACAAATATACAGTTGAAGTCGGAAGTTTACATACACCTCAGCCAAATACATTTAAACTCAGTTTTTCACAATTCCTGACATTTAATCCTAGTAAAAATACCCTGTCTTAGGTCAGTTAGGATCACCACTTTATTTTAAGAATGTGAAATGTCAGAATAATAGTAGAGAGAATTATTTATTTTTGCTTTTATTTCTTTCATCACATTCCCAGTGGGTCAGAAGTTTACATACACTCAATTAGTATTTGGTAGCATTGCCTTTAAATTGTTTAACTTGGGTCAAACGTTTCAGGTAGCCTTCCACAAGCTTCCCACAATAAGTTGGGTGAATTTTGGCCCATTCCTCCCTACAGAGCTGGTGTAACTGAGTCAGGTTTGTAGGCCTCCTTGCTCACACACGCTTTTTCAGTTCTGCCCACACATTTTCTACAGGATTGAGGTCAGGGCTTTGTGATGGCCACTCCAATACCTTGACTTTGTTGTCCTTAAGCCATTTTACCACAACCTTGGAAGTATGCTTGGGGTCATTGTCCATTTGGAAGACCCATTTGCGACCAAGCTTTAACTTCCTGACTGATGTCTTGAAATGTTGCTTCAATATATCCACATAATTTTTCCTCCCTCATGATGCCATCTATTTTGTGAAGTGCACCAGTCCCTCCTGCAGCAAAGCACCCCCACAACATGATGCTGTCACCCCCGTGCTTTACGGTTGGGATGGTGTTCTTCGGCTTGCAAGTCTCCCCTTTTTCCTCCAAACATAATGATGGTCATTATGGCAAAACAGTTCTATTTTTGTTTCATCAGACCAGAGGACATTTCTCCAAAAAGTATGATCTTTGTCCCCATGTGCAGTTGCAAACCATAGTCTGGCTTTTTTATGGCGGTTTTGGAGCAGTGGCTTCTTCCTTGCTGAGCGGTGTCGATATATGTCGATATAGGACTCGTTTTACTGTGGATATAGATACTTTTGCACCTGTTTCCTCCAGCATCTTCACAAGGTCCTTTGTTGTTGTTCTGGGATTGATTTGCTCTTTTCGCACCAAAGTGCGTTCATCTCTAGGAGACAGAACGCGTCTCCTTCCTGAGCTGTATGACGACTGCGTGGTCCCATGGTGTTTATACTTGCATGCTATTGTTTGTACAGATGAATGTGGTACCTTCAGGCATTTGGAAATTGCTCCCAAGGATGAACCAGACATGTGGAGGTCTGCAACTTTTTTTCAGAGGTCTTTGCTGATTTCCTTTGATTTTCCCAAGATGTCAAACTAAGAGGCACTGAGTTTGTTGGTAGGCCTTGAAATACATCCACAGGCACACCTCCAATTGACTCAAATGATGTCAATTAGCCTATCAGAAGCTTCTAAAGCCATAACATCATTTTCTGGAATTTTCCAAGTTGTTTAAAGGCACAGTCAACTTCGTGTATAATCTTCTGACCCACTGGAATTGTGAATTAAGTGAAATAATCTGTCTGTAAACAATTGTTGGAAAAATTACTTGTCATGCACAAAGTAGATGTCCTAACTGACTTGCCAAAACTATAGTTTGTTAACAAGAAATTTGTGGAGTGGTTGAAAAACTAGTTTTAATGACTCCAACCTAAGTGTATGTAAACTTCCAACTTCAACTGTAGTTAAACACGTCCACACACACACACACGAACACACAAACACACACACACACTATAACTAATGATGAACATAAAGATATACAGGTTGCAGCAGGCTTTCTTTAGTGTGCTGAGGAGTAGAGAGCAGAGCTGTTTTGTGTGCCGTTGTGAGGCTGACGGCACTGCTGTAATTGAAATGCGCCGCATGTCACTGACTGCAGAGACAATCTGTTAGCCATGTGTTTCTCTCACAGCCATGTAATTCGATTGGGCCATGGATGAAGGGACCTTATTTATATCCTTGTATAAAAAAGGAACATGCCAGCAGAAAAACTGAAAACTCCTGACAGCAGAGGGTTGAGAGAAGAGGATTCATTGGGTCCTGTTGTCGGGGTGAAAGGTTCATCCCTAAGATTTAGCAATACTTTTCTGTGACTATTCATTTAGACCCCATACAGTGCTTTAAAACATGTCATTGCAAACATAAGTGTTATTGTAGGTCAGTTTGTATAATGACTTATTCATTGCGTTCTACATTATCTTATTGACCTGACAGGCTAACTGATTTATCGAGAACACACTGTTGCCATGGTGATGGAGGTAATGGTGGGTAGTGGATGTGGTGGAGTTTATTATTGCTGTTATATTGGTGCTTTTGGTTTTTCATTAGGAAGAAAGATGGCCCTCCATATTAACCTACCACTACTATGATAGTCTGCTTCAATCACATTGTCTAGAGAGACCAACAGAAAACAGCACTTTTTCTTCAATTGAAAAACGTGTACAGCACAGTAATCTATCTCTTTCTCTCCCTCCTTTTCTCCCTCCCTCCCTCCTTTTCTCCCTTCTTTTCTCTCTCTCTCTCTCTCTCTCTCTCTCTCTCTCTCTCTCTCTCTCTCTCTCTCTCTCTCTCTCTCTCTCTCTCTCTCTCTCTCTCTCTCTCTCTCTCTCTCTCTCTCTCTCTCTCTATATATATATATCTATCTATATCTCTCTCTCTATATATATATCTCTCTCTCTATATATCTCTCTCTCTCTCTATATATATCTCTCTATATCTCTCTCTCTATATATCTCTCTCTCTCTCTCTCTCTCTCTCTCTCTCTCTCTCTCTCTCTCTCTCTCTCTCTCTCTCTCTCTCTCTCTCTCTCTCTCTCTCTCTCTCTCTCTCTCTCTCTCTCTCTCTCTCTCTCTCTATATATATATATCTATCTATATCTCTCTCTCTATATATCTCTCTCTCTCTATATATATATCTCTCTATATATATCTCTCTATATCTCTCTCTCTATATCTCTCTCTCTATATATATCTCTCTATATATCTCTCTCTCTCTCTCTCTCTCTCTCTCTCTCTCTCTCTCTCTCTCTCTCTCTCTCTCTCTCTCTCTCTCTCTCTCTCTCTCTCTCTCTCTCTCTCTCTCTCTCTCTCTCTCTCTCTCTCTCTCTCTCTCTCTCTCTCTCTATATATACACTGCTCAAAAAAATAAAGGGAACACTTAAACAACACAATGTAACTCCAAGTCAATCACACTTCTGTGAAATCAAACTGTCCACTTAGGAAGCAACACTGATTGACAATAAATTTCACATGCTGTTGTGCAAATGGAATAGACAAAAGGTGGAAATTATAGGCAATTAGCAAGACACCCCCAAAAAAGGAGTGATTCTGCAGGTGGTGACCACAGACCACTTCTCAGTTCCTATGCTTCCTGGCTGATGTTTTGGTCACTTTTGAATGCTGGCGGTGCTCTCACTCTAGTGGTAGCATGAGACGGAGTCTACAACCCACACAAGTGGCTCAGGTAGTGCAGTTCATCCAGGATGGCACATCAATGCGAGCTGTGGTAAAAAGGTTTGCTGTGTCTGTCAGCGGAGTGTCCAGAGCATGGAGGCGCTACCAGGAGACAGGCCAGTACATCAGGAGACGTGGAGGAGGCCATAGGAGGGCAACAACCCAGCAGCAGGACCGCTACCTCCGCCTTTGTGCAAGGAGGTGCACTGCCAGCGCCCTGCAAAATGACCTCCAGCAGGCCACAAATGTGCATGTGTCTGCTCAAACGGTCAGAAACAGACTCCATGAGGGTGGTATGAGGGCCCGACGTCCACAGGTGGGGGTTGTGCTTACAGCCCAACACCGTGCAGGACGTTTGGCATTTGCCAGAGAACACCAAGATTGGCAAATTCGCCACTGGCGCCCTGTGCTCTTCACAGATGATAGCAGGTTCACACTGAGCACATGAGCACATGTGACAGACGTGACAGAGTCTGGAGATGCCGTGGAGAACGTTCTGCTGCCTGCAACATCCTCCAGCATGACCGGTTTGGCGATGGGTCAGTCATGGTGTGGGGTGGCATTTCTTTGTGGGGCCGCACAGCCCTCCATGTGCTCGCCAGAGGTAGCCTGACTGCCATTAGGTACCGAGATGAGATCCTCAGACCCCTTGTGAGACCATATGCTGACACATGCACATTTGTGGCCTGCTGGAGGTCATTTTGCAGGGCTCTGGCAGTGCACCTCCTTGCACAAAGGCGGAGGTAGCGGTCCTGCTGCTGGGTTGTTGCCCTCCTACGGCCTCCTCCACGTCTCCTGATGTACTGGCCTGTCTCCTGGTAGCGCCTCCATGCTCTGGACACTACGCTGACAGACACAGCAAACCTTTTTGCCACAGCTCGCATTGATGTGCTATCCTGGATGAACTGCACTACCTGAGCCACTTGTGTGGGTTGTAGACTCCGTCTCATGCTACCACTAGAGTGAGAGCACCGCCAGCATTCAAAAGTGACCAAAACATCAGCCAGGAAGCATAGGAACTGAGAAGTGGTCTGTGGTCACCACCTGCAGAATCACTCCTTTTTTGGGGGTGTCTTGCTAATTGCCTATAATTTCCACCTTTTGTCTATTCCATTTGCACAACAGCATGTGAAATGTATTGTCAATCAGTGTTGCTTCCTAAGTGGACAGTTTGATTTCACAGAAGTGTGATTGACTTGGAGTTACATTGTGTTGTTTAAGTGTTCCCTTTATTTTTTTGAGCAGTGTATATATATCTCTATATATCTCTCTCTATATATATCTCTCTCTCTCTATATATATATATGTCTCTATATCTCTGTGTTTGTGTGTTCTGACAGGATTGTGTGTAAAATGGCCTCTACGTCTCAGGGAAGTGCACCTGGTCCAGTCCAGCTGTGTGTTGGTGAATGTAGACCAGAACTACGAACTCAGTCCTCCCAGCTCTACTCCTTTGAGGTATGATCTGCATCTTAAACCATACATAGAACACATTTCTCTACTACAGTATTATTGCTTTGGAACAGTTTGTTCTCATACACTATCATATGAGTCATCAACAAAAAGTCCACAAAGTAGCATGCCATGTGGAATATTGAGAAAATTATTTTTTCATAGACTCCTACCATGGTGGGACTGACCCCTGGCCGAGGGCCTGAGTCTGGGGGCACTAAGGTCACCATCGTGGGGGAGAACCTGGGTGCTGGGAGCAGTGTGAACGTTACCTTTGGAAACCAGACTTGTGAGCTGTACAGGTGAGTGCACAGGAACAAGCCAACCGAGAACCCTCTACTGAAGCTCCTACAAAGACCCTTATATAAAAGTGGGGACTTGATGAAAGTGCCTGTGGAAAGGCTGAACGCCAGGACAGTGCATTGTTTTCTACTCTTATTTTTAGAGATCTATTTAAAGATCAAAAAGGGCCCTCATTGTGAGTCTCAGGAGGGTGAAGAAAAGGCACCATTAGCTAGAAATCCTCTAATTACTATGTTTCATCTCTAAAGAGGGAGGGGCAGACCATAATGCTCACTTGCCCTGCATTGTAATGTGCATAACTCACTGTAGTAGAGTTAAGATTCCCACCACGGTAAAGAGCAGGTACAGACAGAATCAAGGGAATTGAACCCTATTGGTATTTCTTGTTGGTTTTCCCAGGCGGACCATGTCGGAGATCGTGTGTTTCTCGGCACCCTCTGTGACGGGCGCCACCCTGGTGCAGGTCAGCCTCAGTGTAGATCTGGCCATGGTGCAAGGAAGCCTGGGCTTTGAGTACATCGAGGATCCCACAGTCCAGCGCATCGAGCCAGAGTGGAGCATCACTAGGTACAACAAACCTCCCCGCTAATAAGTTGTGTGTGCAACCTGATATTTTGATAACATGGCCTCCTATTTATGCCCCCCCACCCACCCCCTCCATTTGGTTCAGCTGTATATTACTGAGGAATAAGGTGAGTGAAGGTGCAAGGCACCGCAGCAGCCTGCTCTGCTGGCCTTCCAGTCACATATTATGCATGATGGTTGGTGCAGGGCTGTATGTGACTTGACATAGAGACAGCCAGCCAGGGAGAAGTGGTGCAGCGGCATGGCTACTGGCTTTCTACTCTGTCAACTGACAGGGGATTTCACAGACTTATAATCAAAGTCCCATCGTCTCATCATCTGTGTGCAGTCACACCATGTGGCCACCTAGGCTTAGGTATCCTTTGAAGTGTGGGAATGATTGGATTCGTCTCAAGCTGACTAGACAGATGTGCCCCTTTTTCATTTAGTTTCTCTCTTCTCTTCAGGTGGGTCTCTATTCCCACACTCTCAAACTATTTCGGAGCTCTACATGATATCGCGGCTAGTTTGTTTGTGTTAATTGCATCTACATATATGTAGCACAATCATGTAGCTTTCATGAAATGTCAGCCATGGATACCTGATAGATGAATAAATAGGAAGCCAGCTGGCAGAACCGTTCAATCTGGCCCTATCTGGCCAGAACAATTAGATGTTTTCTTAGTACCAAAGCACAGTTCAATGCAAATCAGGTGCTTTTGATAACGACAGGAAGCAGAGGAAACTGTTTATCTTGGCTCACCTATTCAGAGGTGTTTGATAACGAAAGGAAGCAGAGGAAACTGTTTATCTTGGCTCACCTATTCAGAGGTGTTTGATAACGAAAGGAAGCAGAGGAAACTGTTTATCTTGGCTCACCTATTCAGAGGTGTTTGATAACGACAGGAAGCAGAGGAAACTGTTTATCTTGGCTCACCTATTCAGAGGTGTTTGATAACGACAGGAAGCAGAGGAAACTGTTTATCTTGGCTCACCTATTCAGAGGTGTTTGATAACGAAAGGAAGCAGAGGAAACTGTTTATCTTGGCTCACCTATTCAGAGGTGTTTGATAACGAAAGGAAGCAGAGGAAACTGTTTATCTTGGCTCACCTATTCAGAGGTGTTTGATAACGAAAGGAAGCAGAGGAAACTGTTTATCTTGGCTCACCTATTCAGAGGTGTTTGATAACGAAAGGAAGCAGAGGAAACTGACAGTTTATCTTTTCACCTATTCAGAGGCCAATATGGATGTGTATATTGGTGAATGCGTTGTGTTTCATAGTGGACACACTACCCTGATGGTGACCGGGACCAACCTGGATGTGGTGCAGGAGCCGAGGGTCAGGGTCAAGTACGCCGGCCACGAGTCTGTCAACGTGAGTCTGTCCACTGATAACGTAGTAGGATATCTCTTTCTCCAGTCCAGTATCTTGTATAGTACTGATAAATGGTGGCCAATTGTAATTTCAAAACTCTTGACAAATATTTATCTTTGCTTGTCTGTCACTGTCCGTGGATCTCTCCCCAGGTGTGTAAGGTGCTCAACACCACCACGATAATCTGCTTCGCTCCCTCCCTGAAGGCAGAGTACACACTGGAGCAGGAGTCAGTGAAACACGTAGAAGAGTTTGGTTTTGTTTTCAACAATGTGCAGGCCCTGCTCACCTACAACAGTACAAGCTTCATCTACTACCCCAACCCTTACCTGGAGCCCCTCAGCTTGTCTGGGGTGCTGGAGCAGAAACCTGGTTCCCCCATCATACTCAAGGTGGGACAGCCCAGCCCAGCCGTAACTGTAGCACAATTGTCATTAGATGATGAGTTCTATCTACTGACCTGATGGATGTGGGGTTTCCCTCTCTGTGTTGCAGGGGCGCAACCTGGTGCCCTCAGCATCTGGAGGGGCCAGGCTGAACTACACCGTGCTGATCGGGGACACACCCTGCTCCCTCACCGTCTCTGACACACAGCTCCTCTGTGAGCCCCCAAACCTCACAGGCCAGCACAAAGTCATGGTCAGTCATTCTGTCTGTCTAAGTCCAGATCTAGATAAACTATTAAGTAAAATGCAGCTTGACCAAGGTCAAACAAATGTATAAAAGGAAGCTATTGTTCAGTATGGTTTCCCTGTCTGTTGAAGTCTATTTGATTTATGGCCTTTGTACACATGTGTTTATGGTTTATTGCCAATGTACAGGTCCAGGTGGGTGGTCTCCACATCTCTCCTGGTGCAGTCCACTTCCGCTCAGACAGCCTGCTCACCCTCCCCGCCATCTTCAGCATCACGGCTGGAGGAGGCCTGCTGCTCATCATCGTCTTCATTGTTCTATTGGCCTACAGACGAAAGTCGCACGAGAATGACCTCACTCTCAAACGCCTGCAGATGCAGATGGACACCCTGGAGTCTCGGGTGGCTCTGGAGTGCAAGGAAGGTGAGTCTGACCAGCACGTTATCAGACAACTGAGATAAATATAATGCTGATAATTCACAAATTGCTAGAATATGGACTAAAGTCCTCCAATCATTCTCATTCTCTGTAATTGTGCCCAGCGTTCGCTGAGCTGCAGACTGACATCAACGAGCTGACCAGTGACCTAGACAGGGCTGGGATCCCCCACCTGGACTACCGCACCTATACCATGAGGGTCCTCTTCCCTGGCATTGATGACCATCCTGTACTCAGGGAGCTGGAGGTAACCAACCATTACCACCATTACAAACCTGGCCACACCTGACCCCTTGTCATCTACTTGTAGAAACAGAATATCTAACAAACACAACCAATGTGGCATACATAGATAAATCATTTTACAATTGGGAGACAAAACGGATCATAATCCCGACGCAAGATCCCTCTACTCTCTAACTGAGGAAGTGTGTGTCTCTGTGTGTGTAGGTGTCTGGGAGCGGGCAGCAGGGTATGGAGAAGGCCCTGAAGCAGTTTGCCCAGCTGGTGAATAACAAGGTGTTCCTGCTGACCTTTATCCGTACTCTGGAGCTCCAGCGCTCCTTCTCCATGCGTGACCGCGGCTACGTGGCCTCGCTCATCATGACCGCGCTGCAGGGCCGTCTGGAGTACGCCACCGACGTGCTCAAACACCTCCTCTCTGACCTCATCGAGCGCAACCTGGAGAGCAAGAACCACCCCAAACTACTGCTGCGCAGGTACAGATAGATAACGCTAAAGCAGACAGGTGAAAGACAGGAGCAGTGACAGTAGGGAGAGGGAGAGGGAGAGGGAGAGGGAGAGGGAGAGGGAGAGGGAGAGGGGAAGGAATGCGGAGTGTAGACAGCCATTGTCAGTCTGACTTATCCTCTGTGTGCCACTCATGAAACATTCAGCTGTAGCGCACGTTTCCTCCCCTCCACCTTGCTTTCTTCTGCACATTGTTTTCCCAGGACTGGGAGAAGCCTGCTAAATATTTCATAGGATTTTTGGGGGAGCACTCAGTCTGAGACACACTCATTAAATATAGGAATGAGTTAACATGGGAGGCAGCAAGGCTGACCTTGTTAGCCCAAACATTCTACACTCATGAAAAGACAATGAAATGCAGGCAATGAGAAAGAAGTGACAGCCAGGTATAGAAGTATGATGGACAGAGCATGAGCAAGAGAAAGAGATGAGCAAGTTAGGAGGCTGCAATGCAGATATATGGTCAACTCTAAAGGGAGGCAAAGGGCTAATATTTAACAGTTATCTTTGACGTTGTATTGCTTTATCAGATATAAGATACACGTATGTTTTTAGTGTGGTATTTGTCTATTGATACATAACAAATCAGTTAATCTTGCACACACAGCATTTGATGATGGGATGAGTGCTGCTGACACAGAGAAAGGACACACAGTAGCTTTTGCACAATTATGTCATGACCCAAATAGGTTCTGTTCTATAGCAGCAGCACTCAGGTTTTGGTGTGTTAGTCCACTGAGACCATGCAGAGCAGCATGATACTTTTACATAAACATTGTTTTTTTTACCTCTTAATAAGCATTTTGTATATCTACATGATCAGACCAATCTACCTTTAGACATCTACCTGTTAAAAATGTATCCGTCTGTCTCTTTCTTGCAGAACTGAGTCAGTTGCAGAGAAGATGCTGACAAATTGGTTTGCCTTTCTACTTCACAAATTCCTTAAGGTAATATCAATGACTTGGAACCTCATCACTGCAGAAGTCAGCTTGATGTATTACTGCAATCCTCTAATGATTGTTATTGATTATACACCTGATGGATTTCTATGTGCATTTGGATTACACTTGTGTCCCATGATGTGTGATATGAATATGTTTTATGAACAATGTAGAGCGATAATGTTCACCTCAGAGGTCAAGCAGGTCTTATTGGTCTCTACAAATCAATGCTAAGCAACCTGGAGTTTATTAGAGTTGATGACTCATGCTCTGTTCTCTGAATCCCAGTCATATGGGGGTGAATAGCTCACAGGCATGTCTCTCCTCTCCTGCCTCTCTCAATCCTCTCTTCTATCATCCTCTGTTCCTCCCTGGACAAAGGAATGTGCAGGTGAGCCTCTCTTCATGCTGTACTGTGCCATCAAGCAGCAGATGGAGAAGGGACCTATAGACTGCATCACCGGGGAGGCGCGCTACTCCCTCAGTGAAGACAAACTCATCCGCCAACAGATTGAATACAAGACCCTGGTGAGTCAACATACCACACAACAATTTGTCTTAGATGTCAGATTCCATTAAAACCACTTGGAATATTTTCTCAGTTACCACCATGATAGTGGAACGCTTGCCTGCATGTCGTTCTGCCTCTGAGCAAGGCAGTCAACCCATTGTTCCCCGGGTGCCGAAGACGTGGATGTTGATTATGGTAACCCCCCGCACCTCTCTGATTCAGAGGGGTTGGGTTAAATGCGGAAGACACATTTCAGTTGAATGCATTCAGTTGTACAACAGACTAGGTATCCCCCTTTCTGCTTACAACACAGCTGGTAGGCAAAATGCTGTGCTCTGTAAATATCAACTCATGGTGCCCTTATGTTAAACTGCTGAATAAGGGATAATTATTTTGCTTGATAATAAAACAGTAAAGAGCCAAAAGAGCCAAATAATATTTTACATGCTTTTCAGTGACACAATCAGCTAAGAATTAAATTCCATTATCTAACCAGGGCCAGACAGTTCCAGTCTTTGCTTGGCTACTGGGTAAAATGGTCTGCAGCTAAAGCAGAAGTTGGATGCAGCAGCAGTGTGCCTCCTCCCCCAGGCTGAGAGCAGCCCAGTGACGAGATGACACCTCTCTGATCGCCCTGTCGGAGAGGTTGTGTTTCATTACCCGTTTAGTGCCCCGCTGGAGATGGCAACCCAGCATCCAGCTGAAAGTGTGAAATTACATTTCTGGCCAAAGCTGTGAAAGAGATGGCACACAATGAGAGGAGAGACTCCTCCATGCAGCCAGTAGACCAGTGTATAGAGAGGGACAGTGGGTAGTGCTGACAGCTCTCTCTCTCTCTCTCTCTCTCTCTCTCTCTCTCTCTCTCTCTCTCCCTCTCTCTGGTCCCTACTCAGACTCTGAGCTGTGTAAACCCAGACAATGAGAACAGCCCTGAGATCCCTGTCAAGGCGCTCAATTGTGACACCATCACCCAGGTGAAGGAGAAGATCCTGGATGCTGTCTGTAGGAACATGCACTTCTCCCAGAGGCCCCGCGCTGCAGACATGGACCTAGGTGAGGCAGACTGGCTCCAGTCGGAATTAATGGATGACCTACAATAACTGATATTGAGATAAACAAGTGATTATTCTCTGTCTGCTTGTTTGACTTATTGAGGGACTCATAGATGTACCCATGTGTTTATATCCCAAACAGAATGGCGCCAGGGGAGGACGGCACGTGTGGTCCTGCAGGATGAAGACATCACCACTAAGATTGAAGGCGATTGGAAAAGACTCAACACCCTCATGCACTACCAGGTCAAGCCACTCACTCCCCAATCCCCATCACACAGTTCACTGACATGAATGTACAGTATGTTGTCCTCACTGCTGCCTCTGGCCATAGTAAACTAAACTGATCCACCTCTTTCATCTCCTGTATGAGTCAGTTGCTTCCTCCTACAGGTAAATCACGGGGGGTGTTCATAACAGCTCCAAATAGAGCACAAGTATAAACACATTACAGTTAATCTCACTCTATACCCACAAATGCTCTGACTCTCCAGCTGGGGTGTAAAACACATTTGCGTGAAGCCAAGAGACAAATACATTCAGCCTTGGCTGCCACACCAGGAGAGAGGTTTGAAAGAGGTGTAATGTGTTGATAAAATCTATCAAGGATGTGAACAATTTTCCTCAATTACTTTTAGTCTCTCTGGTGCGTACCTGGTTCTGTGTGACAGCTGAATCTGCAAAGCAGCAGCAGAAGTGACTTCTGCTCATGTTGGGAGCCTGCTTTACTGCAAAAGGCATGCACATAGCATAAGTGAGCAGACCCTACAGGACATTTCTCAGCATGAAATGGATATCACACAAAGCATCATCCATGGCATTTATAGCATAGCAACCGAAATCTAAAAAATAGTCCTTGCTAGATCACTGCAAATGCATGTTTTATTTCACAGACTGTATTATCAAGTTCATTATATACAGTGGGGAGAACAAGTATTTGATACACTGCCGATTTTGCAGGTTTTCCTACTTACAAAGCATGTAGAGGTCTGTAATTTTGATCATAGGTACACTTCAACTGTGAGAGACGGAATCTAAAACAAAAATCTAGAAAATCACATTGTATGATTTTTAAGTAATTAATTTGCATTTTATTGCATGACATAAGTATTTGATACATCAGAAAAGCAGAACTTAATATTTGGTACAGAAACCTTTGTTTGCAATTAATATTTGGAATATACGTTTCCATACGTTTCCTGTAGTTCTTGACCAGGTTTGCACACACTGCAGCAGGGATTTTGGCCCACTCCTCCATACAGACCTTCTCCAGATCCTTCAGGTTTCGGGGCTGTCGCTGGGCAATACGAACTTTCAGCTCCCTCCAAAGATTTTCTATTGGGTTCAGATCTGGAGACTGGCTAGGCCACTCCAGGACCTTGAGATGCTTCTTACGGAGCCACTCCTTAGTTGCCCTGGCTGTGTGTTTCGGGTCGTTGTCATGCTGGAAGACCCAGCTACGACCCATCTTCAATGCTCTTACTGAGGGAAGGAGGTTGTTGGCCAAGATCTCGCGATACATGGCCCCATCCATCCTCCCCTCAATACGGTGCAGTCGTCCTGTCCCCTTTGCAGAAAAGCATCCCCAAAGAATGATGTTTCCACCTCCATGCTTCACGGTTGGGGTGGTGTTCTTGGGGTTGTACTCATCCTTCTTCTTCTTCCAAACACGGCGAGTGGGGTTTAGACCAAAAAGCTCTATTTTTGTCTCATCAGACCACATGACCTTCTCCCATTCCTCCTCTGGATCATCCAGATGGTCATTGGCAAACTTCAGACGGGCCTGGACATGCGCTGGCTTGAGCAGGGGGACCTTGCGAATGCTGCAGGATTTTAATCCATGACGGCGTAGTGTGTTACTAATGGTTTTCTTTGAGACTGTGGTCCCAGCTCTCTTCAGGTCATTGACCAGGTCCTGCCGGGTAGTTCTGGGCTGATCCCTCACCTTCCTCATGATCATTGATGCCCCACGAGGTGAGATCTTGCATGGAGCCCCAGACCGAGGGTGATTGACCGTCATCTTCAACTTCTTCCATTTTCTAATAATTGCGCCAACAGTTGTTGCCTTCTCCCCAAGCTGCTTGCCTATTGTCCTGTAGCCCATCCCAGCCTTATGCAGGTCTACAATTTTATCCCTGATGTCCTTACACAGCTCTCTGGTCTTGGCCATTGTGGAGAGGTTGGAGTCTGTTTGATTGAGTGTGTGGACAGGTGTCTTTTATACAGGTAACGAGTTCAAACAGGTGCAGTTAATACAGGTAATGAGTGGAGAACAGAAGGGCTTCTTAAAGAAAAACTAACAGGTCTGTGAGAGACGGAATTCTTACTGGTTGGTAGGTTTTCAAATACTTATGTCATGCAATAAAATGCAAATTAATTACTTAAAAATCATACAATGTGATTTTCTGGATTTTTGTTTTAGATTCCGTCTCTCACAGTTGAAGTGTACCTATGATAAAAATTACAGACCTCTACATGCTTTGTAAGTAGGAAAACCTGCAAAATCGGCAGTGTATCAAATACTTGTTCTCCCCACTGTATCTCAAATAGTAAATTAAATAACTCCTATAGGTCTCATCAGGCTGGATTCATCATATCAATGTCATTTTCTGTGGAAATCATTCTGACCCAATAATGTTGAATTGGGAGTGGGTCAAACTGACATGAATCCTTGTGTTTCTCCTATGAACCCTGCAGGTATCAGACCGCTGTGTGGTGGCCCTGGTGCCCAAGCAGATGTCCTCTTACAACCTGCCCTCCTCAGCCAGCTTCCCACGCAGCATTAGCCGATACGGTCAGTCAGTCAGGCCTGCCCTGGAGCCACCATCCCCACCAAACCACTCACTTACCTATTCATTATTCTACCTGACCTACTGATGTTCCTGCTCATGTTTTGAGACCGTCCGTCTGTCTGCAGATGTACCATTCCGCTCCAACCCCACCAGCCCTGACAGCCCTCACTCCCGCATGCCCATGCTCACCCCGGACATGGAGAGCGGGGTGAAGGTGTGGCACCTGGTCAAGAACCACGACCACGGGGACCAGAAGGAGGGCGAACGCGGCTCCAAGATGGTGTCAGAGATCTACCTGACCAGGCTACTGGCTACTAAGGTATTACCTCACCCTCTCCCAGAGCATCTTAGCAATTACAGATTCAGTAAGTATGTTCCAACGATATGGTGTGCTTTTAACATTGCTGTGGTGTTTTGTTAGGGTACGCTGCAGAAGTTTGTCGATGACCTGTTTGAGACTTTGTTCAGCACCGTCTGCTGGGGCAGTGCTCTGCCACTCGCCATCAAGTACATGTTTGACTTTCTGGACGAGCAGGCTGACAAGCATGGCATCCATGACATGGATGTTCGCCACACATGGAAAAGCAACTGGTGAGGGAGTGCAGATTTAATATGCTACTTGAAAGCAACAGCACAAAATAATGAATTTATACTGATTGTCTTAATATATAGACTGTTTGGAAAATTTGATTTCTCGTCCTCTCTCTGCCCCAGCCTGCCTCTGCGCTTCTGGGTGAATGTGATCAAGAACCCTCAGTTTGTGTTTGACATCCACAAGAGCAGCATCACAGATGCCTGTCTGTCTGTTGTGGCGCAGACCTTCATGGACTCCTGCTCTACCTCAGAGCATCGCCTGGGCAAGGACTCCCCCTCCACCAAGCTACTCTATGCCAAGGACATCCCCCACTACAAGAGCTGGGTAGAGAGGTGAGATGTGTGTGTTAGTTACATCACTCAACTGTGATATTATTAATTTGATTCTTAGTTATTATTTCCCACTGAAATAACTGAGGTAGATAGACTTTATTAGCCAGACTACCTTTATATCTTACAGTCACACGTGGGCTGACAGAATAGCTCTAACCCCCAGGCTTGATGGCTGCTGACAGTACAGTGTGTGTCTCTGTCTCCCTCTAGGTACTACGCAGACATAAACCGCTTGCCTGCCATCAGCGACCAGGACATGAATGCCTACCTGGCCGAGCAGGCCCGCCTTCACTCCAATGAGTTCAATGTGCTCAGTGCCCTTCACGAGATCTACGCCTACGTCAGCAAGTACAGCCAAGAGGTGAGGCCCTATACCTCAATAACTTTACACATTATAGTAGTGGGGGGCAGGGTGGCATTCAAAACATATGCATCTAGATTCAAACTATTATCAAAGTATCCCTTAGCCTGTCTATGTGTAGTAACAAGAGGGAATTTGCAGCACAAAGTACAGTAACCTTGTGTTTCCCTGCCTGCTATGCTGATTTCATGTTTGTCTTGTCTTGTGTGTGTGTGTGTGTGTGTGTGTGTGTGTGTGTGTGTGTGTGTGTGTGTGTGTGTGTGTGTGTGTGTGTGTGTGTGTGTGTGTGTGTGTGTGTGTGTGTGTGTGTGTGTGTGTGTGTGTGTGTGTGTGTGTGTGTGTGTGTGTGTGTGTGTGTGTGTCAGATCATTGAGGCCCTGGAGCAGGATGAGCAGGCCCAGAAGCAAAGGCTGGCCTACAAGGTGGAGCAGATCATCGCAGCCATGTCTGTGGAGAGCTGAGACAGACATACAGATGTGTGTACTCAGAGACACACTGACATGACAAGGCCCAGGACACAGGCCACAAGCTGTCAGCAGAGCAAGCACACCCAAAAGCCACAGGTGAAGTGAACTACAGATTAATTCAGCCTGAGTGCTCAACAAGGGAAGAACATGGATAGACAAGCAAATTCACCAAGCACTGCTGTTCTCTTTCTGTTGGCTGCAATGAGACCACATGTGGAGGCAAAGACAAAATAACTTTCTGTTTTTACTACAAAAACAAAATACATTTATCTAAGTATGAACTAATGACATACATATGATAGCCTTGGCCTTGGACTGACATTTCCACTTCAGTGGACAAGTCTAATAAGCCTTTATGAAACCGTATGAAGGCTCTATGAAAGTTAGAATTTACTCTGAGATTGGATGGCAGTAAAATGTTATCCTGAACCTCCATGTCATCCAAGGTAGCATCATTCTTTGGGGGGGGGGCTACCTCTCTGCCTGACACTCAGCTTTCCAGACACACAACACTATTATTACAGGTTGAGGGTTCAATTCCATTTTTGCATACTTTGGGCTGGATCCAATCAAATCTGCCTTAGCAATGGTTACACAGTTACACTGCCTACTGCCTGTGTAAACATGTGCCTAAATCTGGACACTGGGTGCATGGCGAGGGGAGGTCATCTGGTGCCCAAAATCTTTCTGTGAATCTATTTATGCTATTGTGTAAATACTGCAGTGCAAATTTGATTGAATTAAGCCATCAGCATTCCATATATTATAAATAGAACACATCTATATAGAAAGCCATTACAAATATATCATTTATTTAAAATGATCACTTCAGTTTGTTGACCTCTTAGTGCCAAAAGCTTATCATACTAGGCATAAATGCCATGTAGACAAAGTAGGAATTATATATAAAATCGTTGAATAAGGTGGTCTTACGTTAAGTTATTAAGGCACTCTGGGGATGACAGACATGAGGGAAGTGAGGGAAGAACTAGATTAGCAGTGACCCAAAGTAGCCAAATGGAGCTTTGGGAATCATTCCATAGAGCTGGAAGATTCATGACAGCTAACTACTTCCTGTGGGCCAGATCATTTTCATCCTGGTTAATGAGACTTCTCAGCCATCAGTCATTGTTTACACTGAACATGATACTTGAATTACAGTAGTTCTTTGTGTTATATTTTCGGAGAATCCTCAGGCTTCCACGTAGCATGCTTTTAAAGGTGGACACTCAAGATTCCTGTTGCATCAAGTAGTCTGTATCATTCTTTTAAATGTCCCATTCATGTTTTTACAGAATGCAATCAACATGACAGAATAGCCATTTCAATGGTTTGATTTTCACATATTCAAATTACTGCATTCATTGAGTGCAATCTTAAAGATGGTCATTATAAAACTGGACACTCCAGAGGATTGCTTTAATCCAGGGTTTGTGTTTATCTTTATCTGCATTGAAGACATTTATTACACTCCTGATGATTTCTCCATTATTCTACAGTCATTGTAAAAGAGTAAAAAAAACTAAGAGGTTAAAGAAAAGAAGAAAAAAACCTGTCATGTCCTGTTTGTGTAAAAAAAGAAAATATTACAAATATTCCCTCCCACTATTATAGCTACACTGTTTCATGTGTGACGTTTTGATGATGATCATTTAGAAATGTGTTGTGCAATAAACTGTAAGACATTTTAACATTGAACCTTTTTAAAAACAATATTTTATTGTATAAATATTGTACATACAAAACACTCCTATTTTGCAAGCAAACGATTCACTTTGTACTGTTGCTATACATTAAAAAGTCAACTTGAGGAAATACATTTGTCTAGATTCTTTTCCAGCAATAATGCGTTTTGAATTAGCATGAATGAGTCATAGCTAGAATGTGAGAGCCTTGAGGATATGTCACACTAGTAGCTTACAGATATGCATAATATTTTGGACAATATTTTAGACCAACAGAATAGATGGCATTGACACCGACTTGGCCCGTCTCCCAATCCTCACGATGAAGCTAACATGCAGTGGATTATCTACTCAAGCATTTTATGTTTCATAATTCATGGCCACTCCACTCTGTGTTCCCATTCTCACACTGGAGCCAATGTCTGATGCTGTTATTGGGGAGGTGATTTGTCTGTCGTGCCGGCATAAGCAGCCCTAGACAACCCAGCCCTGTAGCCTACTCTACTCACCATGCTTAGGCCGCATTAGCATGCAAATTGAATAGTGTTGTAAATTGGTATCGGAAAGGGCCCTGTCTCTGGACAGGGCTTCCACAGTCTGAGGTCCGAGGTCGACAATGATCTCCGGGATATTGTCCTACTCTTGTTCATTAATCTGGGTAATTGCTAACATTGATTTGGCTCCATCTCCATTATTCCTGATGCCTTTAGACCTCTGAAATAAGTCTTCAACAGAGTGAGTTTGGAAAAGTAAATTCCAACTTCAGGTCTGTCTTTTTTCTAGGAAAATGATCCTGGGTATGTTATTGAGCTAAGATAAATCATTAGAGCAAATGAAGAGGTATTGAATTCTCAGAGTCTCTGAAAATACATTTTGGGAAAATAGCTTGAATCAAATTGGAGCCACAAACTTCTAAACTGGAGATAGTCCTTGACCACTTGTCCTACAGCCAGCATACAATTCTACAGTATGTAGGTACAATAGAGGGGGCCTCAAGGGTACTTACCATAAGAGTAATTCATTATTCATACTAACCCTACAGGGCTCTATGTAAAGGAGTGGGGGAGAGGTATCTTACCTTTAGATTCTATAATGTACCTGTTCTTCAGAACTGACAGCCTCACTCCTTTGCCTGTCAGAGAGCCTTCACCCAGCAACTAGCAGCCAGCTCACCTCCCAGAGAAACACTGGGGAGCATCATTAGAGCTCACACCTTCTCCACCCAGAAGAGCAGCCGACAGGGAGTCCTCTTATTTGGCATATGTATGGCTGGCCAGAAACAGACTAGATAGATTTACAATACAGTAGAGCTACAAGATACACTGTGGCACTTTAATCACAACCCAACAACCCTACAATCTGAGAGCGCTTTCCCCCTGCTTGATAGGAACATAAGAAAAGCCTATTTGATTCAATCCACAGCCACAATCTGCCTGCTTTAATAGTCCTTCAGCTCGGTCTTCTCCCTCCATAGCCCTGGCTACAGTATGTTAGAGCCATTGAAAGCAAGACCTTGCTCTCGCTGCAGATCTTGGAGAATAATTCCATTCTTCGCTGTAACTGCAATGAATACTAAATGGAGTCTCTTTGGATCCTGAGCAACAGAACAGTCAATGAAAGCGTAGCCAATTATCTATGCACACATGTTTTAATATATACAGTGGGGCAAAAAAGTCAGCCACCAATTGTGCAAGTTCTCCCACTTAAAAAGATGAGAGAGGCCTGTAATTTTCATCATAGGTACACTTCAACTATGACAGACAAAATGAGAAAAAAAATCCAGAAAATCACATTGTAGGATTTTTAATGAATTTATTTGCAAATTATGGTGGAAAATAAGTATTTGGTCACCTACAAACAAGCAAGATTCCTGGCTCTCACAGACCTGTAACTTCTTCTTTAAGAGGCTCCTCTGTCCTCCACTCGTTACCTGTATTAATGGCACCTGTTTGAACTTGTTATCAGTATAAAAGACACCTGTCCACAACCTCAAACAGGCACACTCCAAACTCCACTATGGCCAAGACCAAAGAGCTGTCAAAGGACACCAGAAACAAAATTGTAGACCTGCACCAGGCTGGGAAGACTGAATCTGCAATAGGTAAGCAGCTTGGTTTGAAGAAATCAACTGTGGGAGCAATTATTAGGAAATGGAAGACATACAAGACCACTGATAATCTCCCTCGATCTGGGGCTCCACGCAAGATCTCACCCCGTGGGGTCAAAATGATCACAAGAACTGTGAGCAAAAATCCCAGAACCACACGGGTGGTGTACCAGCAAATTTGTACCAGCAACAGTGTGTGAAAACCTTGTGAAGACTTACAGAAAACGTTTGACCTCTGTCATTGCCAACAAAGGGTATATAACAAAGTATTGAGATAAACTTTTGTTATTGACCAAATACTTATTTTCCACCATAATTTGCAAATATATTCATTAAAAATCCTACAATGTGATTTTCTGGACCTAGTGAATGACCTGCAGAGAGCTGGGACCAAAGTAACAAAGCCTACCATCAGTAACACACTACGCCGCCAGGGACTCAAATCCTGCAGTGCCAGACGTGTCCCCCTGCTTAAGCCAGTACATGTCCAGGCCCGTCTGAAGTTTGCTAGAGAGCATTTGGATGATCCAGAAGAAGATTGGGAGAATGTCATATGGTCAGATGAAACAAAAATAGAACTTTTTGGTAAAAACTCAACTCGTCGTGTTTGGAGGACAAAGAATGCTGAGTTGCATCCAAAGAACACCATACCTACTGTGAAGCATGGGGGTGGAAACATCATGCTTTGGGGCTGTTTTTCTGCAAAGGGACCAGGACGACTGATCCGTGTAAAGGAAAGAATGAATGGGGCCATGTATCATGAGATTTTGAGTGAAATCCTCCTTCCATCAGCAAGGGCATTGAAGATGAAACGTGGCTGGGTCTTTCAGAATGACAATGATCCCAAACACACCGCCCGGGCAACGAAGGAGTGGCTTCATAAGAAGCATTTCAAGGTCCTGGAGTGGCCTAGCCAGTCTCCAGATCTCAACCCCATAGAAAATCTTTGGAGGGAGTTGAAAGTCCGTGTTGCCCAGCAACAGCCCCAAAACATCACTGCTCTAGAGGAGATCTGCATGGAGGAATGGGCCAAAATACCAGCAACAGTGTGTGAAAACCTTGTGAAGACTTACAGAAAACGTTTGACCTCTGTCATTGCCAACAAAGGGTATATAACAAAGTATTGAGATAAACTTTTGTTATTGACCAAATACTTATTTTCCACCATAATTTGCAAATATATTCATTAAAAATCCTACAATGTGATTTTCTGGATTTTTTTCCCTAATTTTGTCTGTCATAGTTGAAGTGTACCTATGATGAAAATTACAGGCCTCTCTCATCTTTTTAAGTGGGAGAACTTGCACAATTGGTGGCTGACTAAATACTTTTTTGCCCCACTGTATTTCTCACTCAATATCTCACCTCACTTTTTCTTCCTCGCATTATAAATTATGCAGGTGCACATTTACAAACACACAGATTCTGCTATAATGTAGTTGAAAGTAATTGTTTATGAAATGAAGGACTTAGAATAGCCATCACAGTCAGTGTTGTTGGATAGATGGACAGTCTTTTCTCTACAGTAGACTGTCAGACCTACATTGCTTGTTATTCTCCTGTCTGGTGCCCAGGCTACCTTTTCAATATTCATAAACCAGTCATATCTCAGGTGAGAACAAGGTGGTTAGTCAACCTAACCTTTTCTCACACACTAATCAATTTTACATAAAAGTCATATTTGCAAAATAATTATGTACCCTAGTCAATAAATCATTTTCATGCCACTAGAACGTAGCATTGAGATTGCTACAAACTTTTAGTTCTTAGGCTGGGAGGTGTACACTGCATTACAGGCATCTTTCATCAATGCCTAAAAAGTGTGTTTCAATTAAATGTCCATGTATCAGAGAGCACTTCACAAAAATGTATTGATCCATTGTCAGTGAGAAATAAACAAGGCTGGCAGAAACAACTCTCTCTTGAGTGGGGATAATACTGTAGAGACCTGGATAGAGAGGAATTGTGTCATGGCTGGACCCATTATTATCTAAAGTCTCAATTAAGTGGTAGACTAATGATTGGACTTACTGCAAAACCACGTGTCAGTGTATTTGTATTCCATTTTTTCATTCTAGCTACATCAGATAATGTTATTATGGGAAACGATATAAGATAAATAATAATTCTCTATATCACCCTATGGCATCTCTAATTGAGTAATGATTACATATTCCCTAAAATACATATCGTTTTGTTGCCATTTTGTTGTATTAAGTATAGTACTGACAAAACATAATTCACACACACTGTATCATCATTGATTATATGAGCAAGTATGATGGCGCCATCTCCTGGTCAAATCCATCATCATATACACAGGATGGAAAAAAACAACTAAGAAAGGTATATAACAGGGGTATTCAAACCTTAAAGGCTCTGCATGGTCAATCCGACATCTGCATTGGCCGTGCAGCATTTACGGTGATACGGCCTCTGCCGTAAGTCAGGACATTCATACTTCTTGCACTTCAGGAAGTTGTCAAGGAAGTGAGTTTGTGTTTATACAGGACCTCTCGCCCTCACCTACCGTCAACCAATCATGTCAATGTGGAGCTATATGGAGCCCTCCGCTTTGTTACAAAATTTGGGTGACGCACGGCGATGCGGTAAGGAGCTCAATTTGGCCTCTGCATGCCTTCGGAAGCTCCACAGTTGCGTCACACCATCCATACGGTCCCTCTGACCACATTTTCGGATCAAGCATAAATTGCCTCTTACCCTAAGATGTCTGGAGCCTGCTGGTTTCATGTTCTACCTGATAACCACCTGGTGTCCCAGGTCTAAATAATGACCTGGCTTTGAGGTCCAGAGTTGAATTTGAGGGGTATAGAAATACCCCTCAAATACCCCTCATAGTATTTATATCAGCCTGTAATGTAACAAAATGTGGAAAAAGTCAAGGGGTCTGAATACTTTCCGAATGCACTGTATAGTCTAGTCAATGTACCGTTACTGAAGAAATATTGACACGGCTAGAGGAACAGAGGCTGAGTTTTCAAACTCTCTAAGCTAAAACAGATGTAGCCAACAGTCAACATACTGTAAACAAATGAAAGCTGTATGAAGCAATGTCTATGCAATGCCTCAATCATAGTGTAAATGTAAGGAGGAGAAATGCCTTTCAGATTGGCTTCTCACAATCTGGAGAGAAATGCACACTGTCTGTGTTGGTTACCTGGGCTGAGACAATAACAGACTGGGCTGCAGCACATCGTCAGAGAGAGAGAGAGAGAGAGAGAGAGAGAGAGAGAGAGAGAGAGAGAGAGAGAGAGAGAGAGAGAGAGAGAGAGAGAGAGAGAGAGAGAGAGAGAGAGAGAGAGAGAGAGAGAGAGAGAGAGAGAGAGAGAGAGAGAGAGAGAGAGAGAGAGAGAGAGAGAGAGAGAGAGAGAGAGAGAGAGAGAGAGAGAGAGAGAGAGAGAGAGAGAGAGAGAGAGAGAGAGAGAGAGAGAGAGAGAGAGAGAGAGAGAGAGAGAGAGAGAGAGAGAGAGAGAGAGAGAGAGAGAGAGAGAGAGAGAGAGAGAGAGAGAGAGAGAGAGAGAGAGAGAGAGAGAGAGAGAGAGAGAGAGAGAGAGAGAGAGAGAGAGAGAGAGAGAGAGAGAGAGAGAGAGAGAGAGAGAGAGAGAGAGAGAGAGAGAGAGAGAGAGAGAGAGAGAGAGAGAGAGAGAGAGAGAGAGAGAGAGAGAGAGAGAGAGAGAGAGAGAGAGAGAGAGAGAGAGAGAGAGAGAGGTGTTTATTTATTTTCCTTTTCATGCTTCAACTATTTGCACATTGTTACAACACTGTACATAACCAATAATATTTGGTATTTGGCATTTTATTAGGATCCCCATTAGCTGTTGCAAAAGCAGCAGCTACTCTTCCTGGGGTCCACACAAAACATGAAACATGACATAATACAGAACATTAATAGACAAGAACAGCTCAAGGACAGAAATGCATTAAAAAATAAAATAAAGGCACACGTAGCCTACATATCAATACATACACACAAACTATCTAGGTCAAATAGCGGAGAGGCGTTTCTTTATCTGTTTTTTGAAAACAGGTTTGCTGTTTATTTGAGCAAAATGAGAAGGAACGGAGTTCCATGCAATAATGGCTCTATATAATACTGTACGCTTTCTTGAATTTGTACTGGATTTGGGGACTGTGAAAAGACCCCTGGTGGCATGTCTGGTGGGGTAAGTGTGTTTGTCAGAGCTGTGTGTAAGTTGACTATGCAAACAATTTGGGATTTTCAACACAATGTTTCTTATAAGAAGTGATGCAGTCAGTCTCTCCTCAACTCTTAGCCAAGAGAGACTGGTATGCATAGTATTTATATCAGCCCTCTGATTACAATGACGAGCAAGACGTGCCACTCTGTTCTGGGCCAGCTGCAGCTTAACTAGGTCTTTCCTTGCAGCACTGGACCACACGACTGGACAATAATCAAGATAAGATAAAACTAGAGCCTGCAGAACTTGCTTTTTGGAATGTGGTGACAAAAAAGCAGAGCATCTCTTTATTACGGACAAACCTCTCTCCATCTTTACAACCATTGAATCTATATGTTTTGACAATGACAGTTTACAATCCAAGGTAACGCCAAGTAATTTAGTCTGCTCAACTTGTTCAACAGCCACACTATGCATTACCAGATTCAGCTAGAACTTAGGAAATGATCTGTACCAAATACAATGCACTACGTTTTAGAGATGTTCAGGACCAGTTTATTACTGGCCACCCATTCCAAAACAGACTGCAACTCTTTGTTAAGGGTTTCAGTGACTTCATTAGCTGTGGTTGGTGATGCGTATGGTTGAATCATCAGCATACATGGACACACATGCTTTGTTTAATGCCAGTGGCAGGTCATTATAACATTTTAATTGTTTATATTCTTTTAAAACTTTTGTTAGTGTAATGTTTGTTTATTGTTTATTTCCCTTGTTTATTTCCCTTTTGCTTATTGTCTATTCCATTTTCTTTGGCAATGTAAACATACGTTTCCCATGCCAATAAAGCCCTTTAAATTGAATTGAGAGGGAGGGATAGAGAACAGAGAGAGCGAGAGACAGCGAGAGAGAGAGACAGCAAGAGCGAGAGACAGCTAGAGAGAGAGCGCAAATGAGAGAGAGAGAGAGAGAGAGAGAGAAAGAGAAAGAGAGAGAGAGAGAGAGAAACAGACACAGATAGAGGAATTTGCCCTGGCACTTCCCATTGCCCTTTCACAGAGGAAAAAGGGTATTCTGTGCATTTACGGTCATCTGAGAGGAAGTCATGAGACTGGTATGCAGTCTATCTAACAGTAGTGAATGTTTTACTTCTGTGACATGGACACTGTCCCCCAGCTGTGTCCCAATATACCCAGTTACCCATGCTGCCCTATCAAATGCAGCCCCCCGGAACGAGGGCAAAGCTCAGGCTGAGAATCAGCGAGAGGCCAACTACCCACCTCAGTGCCCCATTGTTTTTCATTGAATGTTACTAATGTGGGTTTGGGTAGGGGGGATGGCTGAGAGGGAGGAAATGGGGTGATGGTAGAGAGGGGGATGGAGGTCAAAGCAGGGACAGGGGACCTTCGGTATCATGTTACAGGCCTGTTTTTTCAAAAACAAAAAGAAAAATGTATAGGAAGGTCTTAAAAACTCCAGTTGGCTTTGACTGCCTTTGGGGGAGGGGTGGGGTGGGGTGGGGTGGGGGGATTGGAGCTTTTTACAAGTCATTTAGCATACCTCTACCAGTGGTTCCAGATGTTGGATGTGCATTGTATATAAGAACAGAGGAGAAGAACTAACAGTAAACCAAAGATCCACAAGGGGAGGGAGAGGAGTGTTGTGTACCCTGTATGGGTGTGAAAGCTTGAGGCATCTCCAGCAGTGCTAGGCCCTGTTGTGCTGCTGACAGTATTGGATTGGTTGGTGTTGATTGATGGCCTGGATGGGGACATCGGCAGCTAAAACTTGCTGGGATGGATTTAAGTGCTTTAGCATAAGAAGAGGATCACACCACTGTTTCAGCTAGCACCGTAAAGCTTACCTTACCTTATGGCATCTGCATAAGCCCATTATAGACAAATGGCCCACAGTCTATTGTCCTCTAATACCTTCCATTGTGTGCAGAATGACTGCTTCCCTCCAAAGCCTTTCAGGAGTCCACAACAGAATTAGTCTCTAACTGTGAACATCTCCACTATGAACAATAGATGTTACGTTATAGCCACTGATGATGCTAGATGTTTCATTTTATGACAGGCATTGTAACTTTGAAGTTATTAATTAACCAACATAATCTATATAATACAGGTCAACAAAATAAAACTACTCAGAAATATTGGAAGATTTCTGCAGAACTATTTTCAAACTCCATTCAACTATACATCAAACACAAGTTTAGAATCCCAACACAAGTCCATTATTTTCTTCTTTCTCTTTTTCCCTCCTTCTGCCATGCTCCATCTCTCCCCCCACCCACCCAGTAGGGTGGGGCCACAGAGGAAGGATTAAAGTAACCAGTGAGAGAAGGGGTGTGGGGTTGGGCCTCAGCGAGGGAGGGCAGCCATATAAAAGTGCCAGAGCACAAGTGGCACTTTATCCGGCCCGTCCCACTCACGGTAAGAGGAAATCCTAAACTGGTCTGGTCCACTGGTGCTCCCCTTCTCTCTCGCTCACACACCCTGGACGCTCACACACCCTGGACGCTCACACAAACAGGAGGAGAATGGCAGTAGCAGCATCCACACAGAGAATGAATGAGACTCACAAAATGCTGGCATTCACTTTGCTTCTCATCACCACCCTCTTTCACGGTAAGTAAAAACTCATACATCCAGACTCCTCAAGCTGAACTTGAAAGAAAGCATGTGAGGGGACAGGGGTGGGGTTCAGGGGTTGTCTCAGGCTGAACACAGAGATTTTCATGTTATCAACTCTATACAATGGTGTCAACATGATTTTCACTTTCATGAAAATAAACCCATGGTTTAGCAGTGTGTAATAATTTATAAATGCAGGATAGCTTCATGGAATCCCCCCCCCCATGATGATTCTGAAAGGGAAACGTTACTTTGGAGCATAACGTAGCAATCAAAGGGGCCAATTTGAATATGAAACCTACAGTCATTGTGCAGCTGAATCATGCATGCATAACCTGCACCTATTTATTGCCTATGGGAACTCTCTCTCCAAATTATACTACTTCTCAACAATGTGACCCTTTGAGAGGGTTAAGTACAAGATTGGGAGGTTTTTCCTGCCATCTCCATCTGATCTAACACATTTCCAGAAGAGACTACAGTGTGGATTCAAACCAGGTTGTCTGTAGTGACACTTCTTAGCACTGAGATGCAGTGTCTTACACCACTGCGCCACTTGGGAGCCCAAAAAGTTCACCCAAAACATTTGTATTTGTTCTGCCAGCAACACCAAACTGCACATCAATTAACATTACAACAAAAGCAGCTATTTATGTTCTCCCTAATTGCATTAGTTTTTTGCTGTGGTGTGGGAAGAAATATTGACATAGTAAATTGCTTAATCTGAAAGTAATGCAATGTTAATTAGATGTATTACAAATTATGTAATTGGTATTGGAAGCACAAATCTATTCCTATAAGTAGAAGGCAGTTGGTTCTGCTATGATCTGTGGAACACATGTATGTAGATTAATGTTAAAGAGTAAAAATGTTATGTTTCCTCATATCTTAAGAGAATCTTGAATCTGAAGATTGTGTGGACACATGTTTAATATAATTTACCATTCAATGAAAAGCTGGACATCACAACGCCATGCCAAGCTAGCTGACAAAAATGAATGGTAGCAGAATGCCTCACAGTTATCCTAAACAGTAGGAGGGAGAATGCATGGGCGCAAGAAGTGGTAAAGCAACAGGAGAAGCAAGAGGGAGAAAAGGAGGGAAAACAACAAAACAGTCTATAGTTTGCTTAAAGTCTATTTCCTGAGAAGAGACAAGTACTTCTTTCAAACAAAGTCCAACTTACTGTATACCATTTGTTTTATCGCCGGATGCTCCGGTCAACTTTAGAAATCTGGGAGAGGGCTGTATTATGTAATCACTGTGCAGAATTACTGTAGTACTGTGGATTAAGTCAGAGCTAAAAGACAGATGTTGGCATAGCTGCAGTACAGTAGTTAATGTGGAGGGGCTTGTCAGAAATGGGTTTGGAGAATGGATTCAAGCGCTATAGCCAAACAGCAGAATGAGGGGAACTACTAACATACTGTGGCACTCAAAAGTTAATGCAATTGTAACTTTTTAAAGTCACCTCTGAAAGTTAAACTTAACAAAACAGAGTATAAATGGATCTCATTTCAGCATCACATGATGAGAGTAAATTTACATGTTTACATTTGAGTAATTTAGCTGACACTCTTATCCAGAGAAACTAGGGTTAAGTGCCTTGCTCAATGGCACATTGACAGATTTTTCACCTCGTCAGCTCAGGGATTCAAACCAGCAACCTTTCAGTTACTAGCCCAACCACTAGTCTACCTGCCGCATGCATGAATCACAATTGGAGTAGAACCACCTAGTGTTCTCAAGTGAAGTTTCAAAAATTTCGAGAGGTTGTGTTTATAAACAGACTACAAAGGATTTAAGCCATATGCTTTTCCCTGGTTTTAGGAGGCTTACTAGTTTCAGAGGGAACTCGACCTGACCTCAGGACCTGTAATTATGTGAATCATAGATATTATTTTAGCAACATCTACTGAACACTCACACAGGAACATGTCCAACAAAGAAGCCACTCCTCTCATAAAGTAAATACCATTACGTCCAGGGCATGGCTGAAAACCCAGTCCAAGTCCAGCACCTGTGGAACAGGAACATTTATTTTGTATCTTATAAGGCCTGAAGAAGGACAGGTCATCCTCTTTGGGCTCCTGAGTGGCACAGCGGTCTAAGGCACTACATCTCAGTGCAAGATGCATCACTACAGTACCTGGTTGGAATCCAGGCTGCATCACATCTGGCTGTGATTGGGAGTCCCATAGGGAAGTGCACAATTGGCCCAGCGTTGTCTGGGTTTGGCTGGGGTAGGCCGTCATTGTAAATAATATTTTTTTTCTTAACTGACTTGCCTAGTTAAATAAAGGAAAATTAATATTAGTTTCTGTAAGATTGCTAAATCACACTGTTTCAAGTTGATCGTTATGTTTTTGTAGTCTGTTTTATAATTGTTTCTAACTTGCTGTGAAACAATCTTTGTGTGGGAGAGTGGACATGTCCATGTCTTTCCTTTACTATCTGTGGTGATAAGCAGAATAAACATGGATACTTAACATTAGATAATAAATGTATCATTCTAAATAGAAAACCATTCTGTTTTTTGTTGAGGGCCAGTCTACGTTTCCAGTTTAGTGTCTTGATATTGTCTAGTTTAGTCTGGACATGGCTGTTATTCAATACCACCTCCAGAGGCATGGTAGTAATTTGTCTGCAGTAGAATTGAAATCTCCTTGTGATTCTCTCTGAACTGAATCAATGTCCAAACTTTTACTGATTTACTCCTCCCAGACAGGAACAGTTAAGGTAATGTATACAGCAGTGAAACTGTAACAGACAATCTGTAAAGTGAAATACATACACAAGTAGAAACAGATGAGTCCTGATTGAAGTTCCTACCACTTGGCTGCAATAGCCCCAGGGTGGGATGAGAGCTTCTGACTGAAGTCCCCAGAACTTGGCTGTCGTAGCCCCAGGGTGGGATGAGAGCTTCTGGGCAGCCATGGGTGCAGCACTGGAGCTTGATTAAAAACATGAGATCCTCCATCCTCTTTCTGGGTTTAATGCCAGGAAAAAGAGGGCTGGGCTGGTTCTGTGACAGAGACAGAGTTTAAGATAGCAGGTCAGGAGTCTAGAGTTGCAATACTGTGTTCACCTCCCGAGGGACTGAGGTCCAATGTCCCATTCCTCAGCCACTAAAAGCGGCACTTTCAGACGCAAATTCCTCAGTTGTACTAGGAGAGTTGTACTATAGAATCATACACAAGAGAAATCTAAAGAGTGGCTAGAATTGCCAGTAGAGTGAGGTTTCATTCAGCATTGTAACTATTAGTGAGAACAGGACTTCAAAACTGAACACAAAAGGGAGGGAGAGCCTAACCTTATAATCACCGGGGAAGAAAATAAATTGTTTCTTGAGAATGTTACCCTGGCCTTGTGCTTTGGTGGCACTGTGTACAGACAACTATACATGGATGGTGTCAGAGGGGTGTTATGACAGACATGGGTGGGTTATAATGAGGGTCTGACACGCAGGATCACCCGGTGCCCCTTCTCCCACACACCCCTCTCATTCCTCACTGAGCCACCCTTCACACATATCCTGTTGGAGGATGTGTGAGGAACATTCCAAACATATATCGCTGATTCAACAAAAAATAGATACTATGTCAGTCCAGTTTATAGAACCTGTCTTGTATAGAGGAGAATCCCTTATTTTAAAGACGTGAATTTAGCTTTATAGACAGTGGAAAAAAGGTTTTGGCTAAAGCAGCATTTTATTTGTGGAATTTGAAGATTAATGAGACAGTTTGTTTTCGAGTTTGCGTGTTTGGCTCTCCTTGTGCAAACACTATCTCATGTGGTTACCATTGCACACTATGTGAGAATGGTGGTCCACTCGTGCCTGCAGACCATTATCACCTCACTAAGCCCTGTGTCACAGTCCAAAACCTACTCTGCCCCTGCCCCTCCAGCAGCAGAGAGGAGTAGCTTACTGTATGGGCCAGTCTGGTTGTCTGTTGCTGGCCATGGGAAGACAGGGCCACTACCCAGCTCTGACTGTGGGCATGACGTGTTGCCTTGCGTGGGAGGGATGTGCCTGGTGAAAGCATATACTTCTCACCTCTGTAGATCCTGGGGATAAGAAGTCCACAACTGGAGGAGGGTGGGTGGGTGGAACAGATGGGGGGTTGCCTATACATTTAGCTGGCTTGTTCTCCTCCAAGGCTGCTGCTGCTGCCGGCATTCCCCCATCCAGAACTCCCTTGAGACGAGTGAAAGCCGGAGGATATCCAGACCTGTCAATCTGACCATCTGCTGGGAAAATCTCAGAGTGCAGGGCAGTCGAGGCCGTTGGAATAACATCTGGAGCGGAGTGGCTATAAAGGCCGGGGGGGGGGGGGGGGGGGGGCTGAGGGGGTTAAGTGACATGGTTCAGGGCTTCACATTAGTGCTCCATGCAACACATAAAGAATAGGTAAGAAGAATAAAGAGAGGGGTAGAGAGACAAAGGGGGCCTCAATATAAGGAATGGATGCAGTAAATCGTAGACAGGTTAGCTATAGCTGTGGTTCCTGGGTAGAGGGCAAAGGAGAGGTCATCCTGTGAGAATCAGAGGAAGTGTTCTGTCTGATTGCTAACCTCCTGCTCTTAGCGGCATGGCAGCTCACCCAACAAGACCCCACTGTATTCATTACAACACAAACCAAAGGGGATGACTACATACTGGCCCTACTGTGTGCTCCACAGCTATGCTAAAGGTTATTTACACTTCCCCATTCCCATATAGTGAGGATCATCGGTGATGACTAACAACTATATCAAATCATTCATACTGCACCACCAGTTGCCTGAAATTAACATTAACAGCCATATAATGTCATGAAACATGGAGCCCTTAAAAAGCGAATCAAAATGAAGCAAAATGGTGTTCAAAGGTTCCTTGAGCTCTGGGGCCTCATGTCCGTCATCTCACACCTATGTCTATTTTTTATAAATACTTTTGACAGTTACCCTGCTTTTTAGTTTCCACATGTAGCAAGCAAAGTGTTTGTGTTGTCTACATCTACATGGGTAGAAGATGAGTTAGTCAGACTAGTTTTCATGGATCTAATTAGCCTATTTCTCAGCGGCGCCAGCAGCAGCCCGCCTCGGCCCCCTCATCTAATTGGCTATCAAGTAAAAAAAACAGTTACGTGAATCAGGTCAGACTCGGATGATGGAGAGTGAGTTTGTTTTTCAAGATGGATAAATAAAAGGCAAGAACAAAGTGGTGCACAAAAAAACAGCAAAAAAGCTTTATCTGATCAAGCTCGTGCCAACTTACTGAAGATAACCACATCAGTAAAGCTACCACCACCTCATCCTTGACTGACAAAACACCATGGCAGGTGGAAGCTAGTAGGCCTACTTATGCAGCAGCTGGTACTAGCAGCCTAACAGTCCTGACAGAGACCTCAATGCCCAGGCACGCCAATAACAGTGGCATTGCTCCTCCTCTTCTTCCTCCCCTCAGTTCCTCAAGTGAGAGGAACTCACTTCTTCTCCTCCTCCTCTCCCTGAAAATCAAGCTGATGACTGCCAGAGACACACCCGCGCTCATGAGAGCAACACCCCTTCTATGAACACTGGTAGACCTACGAGTGAAGAGACAGATAGCCTCGTCAGCGTGGAGTCCGAGTTCCAATGTGTAATATACACTAATATTGAGTTACACCCCTTTTGCCCCAAGAAGAGCCTCAATTTGTCAGAGCATGGACTCTACAAGGTGTCGAAGCATTCCACAGGGATGTTGGCCCATGTTGACTCCAATGCTTCCCACAGTTGTGTCAAGTTGGCTGGATGGACGTCCTTTGGTTGGTGGACCATTCTTGATACACATGGGAAACTGTTGACCATGAAAAACCCAGCAGTGTTGCAGACACACTCAAACCGGTGCACCTGGCACCTACTACCATACCCCGTTCAAAGGCACTTAAGTATTTTGTCTTGCCCATTCACCCTTTGAATGGCACACATACACAATCCATCTCAATTGTCTCAAGGCTTAAAAATATGTATTTAACCTGTCTCCTTCGCTTCATCTACACTGATTGAAGTGGTTTTAACAAGATACATCTATAAAGGATCATAGGTTTCACCTGGAGCATGTTTCCATTTCCATTTACACTCTACCAGCTAAATACTGTGTATAGCTATAGATAGGCTAGTAGGCTAGACGGCATTGTCTGCATAATGAAACAATCCATAGTAAGCTATTGTTTTGACAGTGGACTGATTGTATTATTTGGAATTAAAGGGACATTTAAAAAACGTTTGACTTCATATTCATCATCTCCAGCACCACCCCATCATCAACATATGAGGAAATTAGGTTTGTAGTAAAAATGTCACGCCCTGACCATAGAGGGCCAGTTGTATGTAAAAATCTATTGGTTACTGATTAGTGTGCTGTTGCATTGAAAATTCATTTTACAATCTGCAATGTTTGAGTTTCCCACTTTAATTACTCAACAAGTAAATACACTACAGTTCAAAAGTTTGGGGTCACTTAGAAATGTCCTTGTTTTTGAAAGAGAAGCAATTTTTTTGTACATTAAAATAACATCAAATTGATCAGAAATACAGTGTAGACATTGTTAATGTTGTAAATGACTATTGTAGCTGGAAACAGCAGATTTTTTTATGGAATATCTACATAGGCGTACAGAGGCCCATTATCAGCAACCATCACTGCTGTGTTCCAATGGCACGTTGTGTTAGCTAATCCGAGTTTATCATTTTAAAAGGTGAATTGATCAATTGAAAACCCTTTTGCAATTCTGTTAGCACAGCTGAAAACTGTTGTTCTGATTAAAGAAGCAATAACACTGGCCTTCTTTATACTAGTTGAGTATCTGGAGCATCAGCATTTCTGGGTTTGATTACAGGCTCAAATTGGCCAGAAACAATTAACTTTCTTCTAAAACTCATCAGTCTATTCTTGTTCTGAGAAATGCAGGCTATTCCATGCGAGAAATTGCCAAAAAAACTGAAGATCTCGTACAACGCTGTGTACTACTCCCTTCACAGAACAGAGCGAACTGGCTCTAACCAGAATAGAAAGAGGAGTGGGAGGCCCCAGTCAACAACTGAGCAAGTACATTAGAGTGTCTGGTTTGAAAAACAGACGCCTCACAAGTCCTCAACTGGCAGCTTCATTAAATAGTACCCGCAAAACAGCAGTCTCAACGTCAACAGTGAAGAGGCGACTCTGGGATGCTGGCCTTCTAGGCAGAGTTGCAAAGAAAAAGCCATATCTCAGACTGGCCAATAAAAATAAAATAATAAAATGTGCAAAAGAACATAGACACTGGATAGAGGAAGATTGGAAAAAAGTGTAATGGACAGACGAATCTAAGTTTGAGGTGTTCGGATCACAAAGAAGAACATTCGTGAGGCGCAGAAAAAATGAAAAGATGCTGGAGGTGTGCTTGACGCCATCTGTCAAGCATGGTGGAGGCAATGTGATGGCCTGGTGGTGGTAAAAGCCATGCCAAAGCCATGCCATATCCTGTGGAAGGCGCTTAATTTGAGCCAATTTCCTCCAACAGGACAATGACACAAAGCGCAGCTCCAAACTATGCAAGAACTATTTAGGGAAGAAGCAGTCAGCTGGTATTCTGTCTATAATGGAGTGAACAGCACAGTCACCGGATCTCAACCCTATTGTGCTGTTTTGGGAGCAGCTTGACCACATGGTACGTAAGAAGTGCCCATCAAGCCAATCCAATTTGTGGGAGGTGCTTCAGGAAGCATGGGGTGAAATCTCTTCAGATTACTTCAACAAATTGACAACTAGAATGCCAAAGGTCTGCAAGGCTGTAATTGCTGCAAATGGAGGATTCTTTGACGAAAGCAAAGTTTGAAGGACACAATTATTATTTCAATTAAAAATCATTATTTATAACCTTGTCAACATCTTGACTATATTTCCTATTCATTTTGTAACTAATTTCATGTATGTTTTCATGGAAAACAAGGACATTTCTAAGTGACCCCAAACCTTTCAACGGTAGTGTACATTCTTGCCGCCAGCTAGCATTCTATAGCTTCGTGAAACATAAGCATTAGGCTTAATATAAGCAGTAGGCCTGACAACCAAATATAAATAAGCATGTATCCATTAAAGCAAAGCTATAGGCTACTACAAGCACTAGCACCAAATAATCTGACAGCCTATCGACAGGCAGATACATAGACATCGCAATTTCAGAACCATGGACAGCTATCAGAGCGCCCAAACTCTGACTTTGCGTGGGGGGTTCAGAGAAACTGCGCTACACCAGTGCTGCCATGTTGAGGTTAGATTCTGGTTAAGTGGGTTTGTGTGTAGAACACGTAGCTGATGACTGATGGCTGGTCAGACAGTGATTAAGGCTGCTCAGGCTTTACTGGCCATGCTGGCAGGGTTGCTAAACAACATCCTCTGTATGGCTCTGTTTTAAACTAAGCAACCAGGTGTTATCAAATCAAATCAAATTGTATTTGTCACATGCGCTGAATACAACAACCTTACAGTGAAATGCTTACTTAAAAGCCCTTAAACAACAATGCTTTAAGAAGTTAAGAAAAAAAAGTGTTAAGTAAAAAAATAGATAAGTAACAAATAATTAAACAGCAGCAATAAAATAACAATAGCGAGGCTATATACAGGGGGTACCGGTACAGAGTCAATGTGCGGGGGCACCGGTTAGTCGAGGTAATTGGGAGTGAACAGGGAGTACAGGAGGGAACTGAGCATGCACCCCTGAGGGTCCCCCGTGTTGAGAGTCAGCGTGGCGGATGTGTTATTACCTACCCTTACTACCTGGGGGCGGCCTGTCAGGAAGTCCAGGGTCCAGTTGCAGAGGGAGGTGTTCAGTCCCAGGGTCCTTAGCTTAGTGATGAGCTTTGTGGGCACTATGGTGTTGAACACTGAGCTGTAGTCAATGAATAGCTTTCTCACGTAGGTGTTCCTTTTGTCCAGGTGGGAAAGGGCAGTGTTGAGTGCAATAGAGATTGCATCATCTGTGGATCTGTTGGGGCAGTATGCAAATTGGAGTGGGTCTAGGGTTTCTGAGATAATGGTGTTGATGTGAGCCATGGCCAGCCTTTCAAAGCACTTCATGGCTACAGACGTGAGTGCTACGGGTCGGTAGTCATTTACGCAGGTTACCTTGGTGTTGTTGGGCACAGGGACTATGGTGGTCTGCTTAAAATATGTTGTTATTACAGACTCAGTCAGGGACAGGTTGAAAATGTCAGTGAAGACACTTGCCAGTTGGTCAGCGCATGCTCGGAGTACACGTCCTGGTAATCCGTCTGGCCCTGCGTCCTTGTGAATGTTGACCTGTTTAAAGGTCTTACTCACATAGGCTACGGAGAGCGTGATCACACAGTCGTCGGGAACAGCTGATGCTCTCATGCATGCTTCAGTGTTACTTGCATATAAGTTATTTATCTCGTGTGGTAGGCTTGTGTCACTGAGCAGCTCGGGGCTGTGCTTCCCTTTGTAGTCTGTAATAGTTTGCATCCGACGAGAGTCGGAGGCGGTGTAGTACGATTCGATCTTAGTCCTGTATAGACGCTTTTTCTTGTTTGATGGTTTGTTGGAGGGCATAGTGGAATTTCTTAAAAGCTTCCAGGTAAGACTCCCACTCCTTGAAAGCAGAAGCTCTACCCTTTAGCTCCGTGTGGATGTTGCCTGTAATCCATGGCTTCTGGTTGGGGTATCTATGTACGTCACTGTGTGGATGACGTTACTTATTGATGAAGCCAGTGACTGATGTGGTGTACTCCACAATGCCATCGGAGTAATCCCGGAACATATTCCAGTCTGTGCTAGCAAAACAATCCTTTAGCTTAACATCTGCTTCATCTGACCACCGCCTCTGGAGCATTTTCCTGTTTGCTTATGGCCGTATACAGCTCATTGAGTGCGGTTTTAGTGCCAGCATCAGTTTGTGGTGGTATATAGACAGCTACAAAAAATACAGATGAAAACCCTCTTGGTAAATAGACTGGTTGGCTGGCTCTGTGGGCTGTTATATACCTAAAACAGAGCTGGTAGCAATATGCACATAAATTATTTACAATGACAGAGAGGTAGCTCGTAAACACAATTAAATTGTCACAAAACACATGTGACAGCTATAACCAACAGTTGCTAGTCTAAGTATACCAGTGTGAGACCTTCTTCAGTAGTGTTGACCCACCTGTTTATATGGCACGCTGACTGTTTCGCACTTGTGGCACTTGCTCGTCATACTGATTTAGCAAGTCCAATCAATGCACCACACTGCATTTAGCATACTGCAACAACTGACTATAAAAGTTCAATTCCACAAGCAAACAGGGTGGAAAGACAGTCGGAAATGTCCAACCTGGTGATATAGTAGCTTATCCAAACCCGGCCCAATTATGCAACATTCAGTTCTGTCTTGGACAAAGCTTCTGTGGGTTTAACCAGAAAACAACATTGTTTAACTGCATGGGGAAAAGGCAGGGAGGGAGGAGAGAGTCTTAATGAGATGTACAGAATTTTGGCAAAGCCTCGTGGATGAGGTAATGCCATTGATTTAGAGGAGAAGGCTACAGGGGGCAAACGATTGCAGAGCTTTCTTCGTTGCCATAACTATCTCAGTAAACATGTTCAATCTCAGGAAAAAGGGAGTCAGGCGCACAGCTTATTAAGATATTTCATAGCAGCAAGATCTTTGCCCAGTTTAGTTTATGAAACATCCACTGCCCTGTATGGTATGCACTGCATTAGCACTACCCACATGAAATATAGTTGCTGACAAGACTAGAAAACAATATGACAAACTACATTATAAGTTTTGTACTTGATTCAACCCACCACCACAGTAACTTACTTGAAAATATAAAATGACTCATCACGTTGTGTAAAACAAGCTTTTACCTCAGAGGGCCTGATAGGTAGAACTATGGCTATTTAAAAAAATAGAATTATGGTTTCGACATCACTGTGCACCAACAGTTTTAGTAAAGCAGCAGTATATTTCAGCAGGGCGTTCGGCTGTTTAACAGGCTAGCTAGATGGAAACGTCATTCACCTAGATGACTTGATGTTGTGTATCCCACTGACTAATGAGTCTGAACTGTTGTTGGGAGGCACAGCTCTCCCATTACTTCTTTGCATGTGAGAGCTGGGACTGAGATGGTGTCAGTACCAAAGCCCATCAGTCTAAAAGACATGGCCATCCCCAAGTAAGGGTATCAGTGGTCTATCAAGAAGCCCAGTCAAAGCACCCACTTACAGGCACATACGGGCATAAGAGACCTACATACACAGTATGACTTCACCCTGTTGGAGGATAAATGAGTGTTATAATCACACACTGGGGAGATATCCTTACCCTCTTAGCATTGAGAGGCATCTCTCTTATTGCATGACACCTGGCAATGAAAGACTTTACAGTCTTCTGATAGTTAAGCATCGAAATATCAAATTCTTAAAGGTTTTAGAAATTACAAGATTGTTTTTGAGAGTGTGAAAGTCTGTGCAGTTATTATATTTATCTTCATAATTAGCTATGAAGGAGGAAGAAATAATCACATTCCTCGGTCCAGCTGCATAGCTAACTAGGTATGAGGAAATGGATGCACATACTAAGACTTTAAAGAGTAAATGACCCAGAGGCCCATGTATTAAAGCCAGTGTGCTTGCTGCATAGCTCCCATAATGTCTGTCATTAGACCAGAGAGAGATTTCCCCTGGGGGGCTTGTACCCACCGTCCCAGCGGGAATGTGTCAGGGGTCAGGCCCCCTTGCAGGCGGGGACAAGAACATTTATTTGCACAGGCTGAGCTGAGGAGTTACCCCACAGTTGGGCTATTAATTACAGTCCCTTCCTTAGTGCTGCATGGGGCCTAATTGATTTCAGGTCAGACCCTGGAACCTATTAGAGACGCACTGCATAGCTCCAACACAAACACCTCAGTCAAGATTACATTCACAGCCAATGAGATCTCCCCCCTGGGATCACTAGTAATACCAGACTATATGGGTGTGGTAGGATTGCTATCAGTCCTGTGAGTCTAAGTGCTAAGTAAAGTCAGTTTGCACACATACTGTCTATTAATGTGGTGCGATAGACCTGGACACAGGTGTGGGATCAATTGAATATAGCTCGGAAAGACAATGTCATATAAAGGTCCAGACAAATGACCATGTAGCTTGGTGTAAATGAGAAAAGCAGCTATTAAGCTTAGTGAGGTAGAAGACTCTTTCAGAAAGGGGCATCACTGCTGTGACAAAGTTGTCATGGTTTCTACAGTACGTATTGGCATGCAAGTGTTATAGTGCAAGTTAGCCCTTTGTTGTTCTCTTCCAGGTGGTGTAGTTGCACAAGACGAGAGTGAATCAGATGTTGTCACTGGGCCCACACAGCCAGCAGATGTTGCTGAATTATTTCGTGGAGACGACATTGACACCACACAACTGGCAGATGAAGGTAAGAAATGGATCCATTAGAAGATGATCTACACAGAGATCTGGTGTTGCTGTATTAATATACCGTCCTAGGCGCATCCTATCAGCTTTTTGTCATAAATGTTTTAAATCTAGTGGACACAGGGGCGCAATGCACCTCAAACATCTGTGGGGACACAAAGTACATGTGTCACGCCCTGACCATAGATTGCTTTGTATGTTTCTATGTTTTGTTTGGTATGGGTGTGATGTGGGTGGGCATTCTATGTTGTATGTCTAGGTTGTCTATTTCTGTGTTTGGCCCGGTGTGGTTCCCAATCAGAGGCAGCTGTCTATCGTTGTCTCTGATTGGGAGCTATACTTAGGTAGCCTGTTTTCCATTGTGTGTTGTGGGTGATTGTTTTCTGTTTGTGCGTATTGCTTGCAGAACTGTTTCGTTTTTGTTCTCGCTCTTTATTATTTTTTTGTAAATTCAGTGTCCAGTTTATTTTGTTTATTAAAATGAACACGTCCCACGCTGCACCTTGGTCCTCCTCTTCTTCCACCAACGAGAATCGTTACAGAATCACCCACCAAAAAAGGACCAAGCAGCGTGGTAACCAGGAGCAGAGGGTTCTGGACTTGGGAGGAAATCTTGGACGGCAAAGGACCCTGGGCACAGCCGAGGGAGTATCGCCGTCCGAAAGAGGAGCTGGAGGCAGCTAGAGTGGAGCGGCGCCACTACGAGGAATGGCGCGAGGTAACGGGCACGAGAGGCAGCCCCAGATTTTTTTTTGGGGGGGAACACGGGTAGATTGGCGGACTCAGGTAGGAGACCTGAGCCAACTCCCCGTGCTTACCGTGGCGAGAGAGTGACTGGGCAGGCACCGTGTTATGCGGAGAAGCGCAAGGTGTCCCCAGTGCGCACGCATAGCCCGGTGCGCTACATCACAGCTTCTCGAATCGGCCTGGCTAGAGTGGGCATCGAGCCAGGAGGGATGATGCCGGCTCAGCGCATCTGGTCTCCAGTGCGTCTCCTCGGTCCAGGGTATACTGCACCAGCCCTATGCACGGTGTCTCCAGTTCACCAGCACAGCCCAGTGCGGCCTGTTCCAACTCCCCGCACTTGCCGGGCTACAGGGGGGGATCCAGCCAGGACGAGTGGTGCTAGCTCTGCGCTTGAGACCGCCAGTGCGCCTCCACGGTCCAGTGCATCCGGTGCCTCGGCCAAGGACAAGGCCTCCTGCATGTCTCCCCAGCCTGGTGAGTTCTGTGCCTTCTCCCAGAGCCAGGCCTTCTGTGTCTCTGCCCTCCAGTGATAATCCATGGCATGAAGCCTCCAGTGATGATCCATGGCAAGAAGCCTCCAGTGATAATCCATGGCACAAAGCCTCCAGTGGTGCTCCATGGCAAGAAGCCTCCAGTGATGATCCATGGCACGAAGCCTCCAGTGATAATCCATGGCAAGAAGCCTCCAGTGATAATCCATGGCACAAAGCCTCCAGTGATGATCCATGGCACGAAGCCTCCAGTGATAATCCATGGAAAGAAGTCTCCAGTGATAATCCATGGCACAAAGCCTCCAGTGATGATCCATGGCAAGAAGCCTCCAGTGATAATCCATGGCACGAGGCCTCCAGTGATGATCCATGGCACGAAGCCCCCAGTGATGATCCATGGCACGAAGCCTCCAGTGATGATCCATGGCACGAAGCCTCCAGTGATGATCCATGGCACGAAGCCTCCAGTGATGATCCATGGCACGAAGCCTCCTGTGAGGATCCATGGCACGAAGCCTCCGGTGAGGATCCATGGCATGAAGCCTCCGGTGAGGATCATTGGCATGAGGCCTCCAACGAAGGAAGCTAGTCCGGAGCCTCCAGCAACGCCCTCTAGTCCGGAGCCTCCAGCGACGCCCTCTAGTCCGGAGCCTCCAGCGACGCCCTCTAGTCCGGAGCCTCCTGAGCCTCCCTCCTGTCCGGAGCAGCCGGAGTCTCCCTCCTGTCCGGAGCAGCCGGAGTCTCCCTCCTGTCCTGAGCTGCCAGAGCCGCCCGTCTGTCCTGAGCTGCCAGAGCCGCCCGTCAGTCAGGAGCTGCCTGAGCCGCCCGTCAATCCGGCGCTGCCGGAGCCGCCCTTCACTCCGGCGCTGCCGGAGTCGCCCGTCTATTCGGGGCCCGCTGATAGGGTTCCCAGTCCGGGGTCGGCGGCGAGGGTCGCCGCTCCAAAGGCACCACCTAAGTGGGCTAAGACTATGGTGGAGTGGGATCCACGTCCCGCGACAGAGCCGTCACCGCGGACAGATGCCCACCCAGACCCTCCCCTATAGGTTCAGGTTGGGGGGGGGGGGGGGGGGGGGCGGTACTGTCACGCCCTGACCATAGATTGCTTTGTATGTTTCTATGTTTTATTTGGTCAGGGTGTGATGTGGGTGGGCAATCTATGCTGTATGTCTAGGTTGTCTATTTCTGTGTTTGGCCTGGTGTGGTTCCCAATCAGAGGCAGCTGTCTATCGTTGTCTCTGATTGGGAGCTATACTTAGGTAGCCTGTTTTCCATTGTGTGTTGTGTGTTGTGGGTGATTGTTTTCTGTTTGTGTGTATTGCTTGCAGAACTGTTTCGTTTTCGTTCTCGCTCTTTATTATTTTTTTTGTAAATTCAGTGTTCAGTTTATTTTGTTTATTAAAATGAACACGTACCACGCTGCACCTTGGTCCTCCTCTTCTTCCACCAACGAGAATCGTTACAACATGAGGATGTCTGGGGGGTGGTCCTTGCCCCCCCTCCGGAAGTTGGAGATTTTTGCATTTTTCAAACACCTGCAATCTAGAGCCATAATCATTATGCTTAATTCTATTTAAAAAGATGTATATTTTTCTGCATATCTAAGCATACAGTTGAAGTCATTTTTCCAACAATTGTTTACAGACAGATTATTTCACTTATAATTCACTGTGTCACAACTCCAGTGGGTCAGTTTACATACACTAAGTTGACTGTGCCTTTAAAAAGCTTGGAAAATTCCAGAAAAGGATGTCATAGGCTTTAGAAGCTTCTGATAGGCTAATTGACATCATTTGAGTCAATTGGAGGTGTGCCTGTGGATGTATTTCAAGGCCTACCTTCAAACTCAGTGCCTCTTTGCTTGACATCATGGGGAAATCTAAAGAAATCAGCCAAGACCAAGAAAATACTAATTTGGTGTATGTAAACTTCTGACCCACTGGGAATGTGATGAAAGTAATAAAAGCTGAAATAAATAATTCTCTCCACTATTATTCTGACATTTCACATTCTTAAAATAAAGTGGTGATCCTAACTGACATAAGACCGGGAATTTTTACAAGGATTAAATGTCAGGAATTGTGACAAACTGAGTTTAAATGTATTTGGCTAAGGTGTATGTAAACTTCCGACTTCAACTGTACATCTTGAGCTGTCTGTATCCTCCTGACTGGTGGTTATTCTTTGCTTGATAGCCTGAAATGGCTTCTTGGTAGCTAATTATGAGGTTGGGAAATTGGGAACCTCTCTGGCCTAGCTAAAGACAACTTCATAAAATTGCTAGGTGGCTAGTAGTATTACAGAGAAACAAAAACAAACAAACAAAAAAGAAAATCTGAGGGGGCACGTGCCTCTGTGCCCTATGGTCATGATGCCTCTGACTGGACATAAAACACTAAGAAAGAGACTTTTCTTTTTTCTTCTTTTCAGAAGCAGATAAACCCCAAGTTCAGATCATTGTATTCCCCAGTATTCCTGGCCTGGATCTGTCAGGCTTCTTACATGACACCACAGCGACTCCAGTCACCAAGGGGGTAGTGGAGACCACAGACATGGGGGAGGCCACAGTGGAGGCTGGTGACGCAGGAATCACAGACCCAGGTGACGACCAGGAGACCCAGGCTCCCCAGCAGTTTCAGACCTCCCAATCCAGTGACACTGTGCTCATCCCAGAGGTGAGCCTCGAGTTCAGTGACAATGCCATCCAAATCGCCAATCCAAGTTCAGAATGAACGATACACACTCTAGTCTAACTGAAGTGGTCTGGTCTCTCTCTACAGGCTGATGTGATGTGTGTTGATAAAGAAGCTGTCCAGGACAGAGATGCAGTGAATCTGAAACTCAAGGCCTCATCCAGCTGTGTAAGTAATGAGCACACCACGTGTACATGTGCACACACACACGCACGCACACACGCACGCACGCACGCACGCACGCACGCACGCACGCACGCACGCACGCACGCACGCACGCACACACACACACACACACACACACACACACACACACACACACACACACACACACACACCTCACTAAAGGAAAGGCCAACGCATTCCTGTGACATTCAGGAAACCCTCACAGCAGTGCTCACTTCAGTTCAAACTGTATCCAGGGGGTAGTTTCAGTGTTAAAAACGTTTGCGGAAGCTGGGAGTCAGAGTAAGATGTTATAGATGACCGACTCCTGAGGCAAAATCATAGCAATTTGCCCCTTATCAGACCAGTGCACATTAGCTAAGCAGGAAATTCCTATTCATTAAGCTGCAGTGATTAAAACATCTCCAGCGGGCAGTCAACAAGAAGGCTAGTGACACACCAGCCCTTCTCCTCCCTAGTTATGCCTGCCAGGTGAGGAGGGGGAGCAAAAGGAGTTTGTTACAACCCAAGACATGCCTACAGGAGAGAAGGAGAGGGAAGAACTTGTTCAAAGTTTTGGTGTGAAAGTTGGGAAGGCGGTGGTGGGGATGCTGCTATAGCGTGTGTATCAAAGGGATTCCTCAGCATCTTGGAGCAATGGCTGCTGGGCTAACAGGAATTCCGCTCTGTGCCGGCCAGGGAAGTGAAGGGGCGTCTCGCGTTCCTCAACTGTGTCTGTCTGCCAGGCTGCCTGCCGTCTGGAGCTCCAGCTCCTCTGATCTCAGTTGAGATAAAATTGTATTAAATGGTGCCCTGAAATAAAGGAGTCCTTGGTGATATCACACATCAAGAGGCATGTGTAAGAGTCTTGAATGGGACTTAGCTCCCCCCTCTCCATCTAGGCCGGCATGGGAAAGCCCCCTGCAGCATGGCATGTAATCAGTGACACACTCACTCCTACACCAGGCTATGCTTTATGACTTGATTGGCTTCATCTGGGTTAGACACCACATCCCATTTGTGAAGATCCATGTATGTTTACAATTATATGAGGATCATATATAATGTAGATGGGTTTTTAAAAATATGTTTTTCAATTATGAACAAATGACTAAGGAAGAAATACTGAAAAAATTATATAATGGAAACATCTTGAAAATGTTAGAAGACCCGCCATGCTATGCACTGACTACACTAGACATTAAAGCATCAGGGGCAGGACCCAAGAGACTGCATCATGGATCAAGAAACAGCTGAGAAAGACGTGAATAAAACTGTTTTCAACTTAAAGATGAGAATTCATGTGCTTTACATGCACTGTATTGAACATGCTCTGAGTGCCGTAGCAGATGAGGCCTTGAGAGCGGTCCTGTTTCCTTAGCTTTGTAACGAAGCCAGCTGTCCTATCTGGGGCTGGGCTCAAAGGTTTGAGCAGAGCTGTCTGTGAGTGCTAGTGGCTGTTTTTGGACCATGTTAAATAGGTTGGAGTATTGCAAGGTTGTGATATCATTTATTGGGTTAAGGGAGAGAGATATGGGAGGGGGTGTGGCCCTTTCGTGGTGTACATTTCCAAAGACCCATAGTTATAACTGTGTATTCATGAGAATGTATATTACCACATTTCTGTGTGAACACATTTCTGTTAGAACACATTTCTGTTAACTAGGATGACCAGGTTCAGCCCCAAATTCACATGCTGTGTTATTAATCCAACTGATATTTCCACAGGAGGAGACCAGGTCTAAGATTGAGAGTGTGTTGGAGCACCTGTGTGGAGACGACTGTAAACTGGAGGTCTACCAGGAGGACAACTCCAATGAAATCCTGATCTCTGGCCAATGCATAGAAGGTTGCTCCCCTCTTCTCCTTTTTAATGATGTGGGATTATTCTGTTGAGTGTCTGTTGTTGAAAAAACATGAACCAAATCATCTTATCTCTACTTACAGCTGATGCAAAAGGAATGGCTGAGAAGTTCAACAATGACAACATAAAAGACAAGGTAGAGTATCACTTCTCTCCATTTATTAGAGTATTCCAATTCCCCATACACATATGATGTTCACATAATTCACACCACATACACTTCATGAGAAAGGCATTATGATCAGTGTCCATTGCTGTCACACCCACAATAAAATGCTTTAATTTGTGCACCGTGGTAGGTGAGGCAAAACCACAATTGCTGATTCGACTCCTTAGCTAACCACTGTGAGATAAACACCACTGTGAGACACTCCTCCACCAGACAGGAATCCTCACTCATGGCTCCAAGCTGCTGGGAAGATGCTGTATGACAAACAGAAAACAATCCCCACTTTCCTGTCAGCTGGAATTAATTTATGTTCCCGGTGGAGATGGGGTTGAGTGTTACCAGCGGGAATGAGGAATGGGTGTTTCCTTCTCATGATTCAACCTGGTTGTCCCTTTGACATTAGACATACTCTGTGCTCCATCCCTACACCCATCCTTACAACCCCCCTAACACTGCCCTGCCGCATTAAACAGTTAAGTGAGCTGCACCCGTCCACAATCTTCTCATTATGTTGGTCAGTTAGTTCAATGGCACCTTTGTGTTTAGATACTGCCCTGGTCTGAAGGGTGTAGGGCAGGGATCATTAACTAGATTCAGCCGTGGGCTGATTTCTTTTCTTGAGCGGATGGTCAGGGGGCCGGAACATAATTACAAATAATTTGTAGACTGCAAATTGACTGCAAGAAGCCCAAACAGATATAGTATTTGACTAAAACATAATCATTTCAAACCTTGCTTGCATTTGTATACGATCACATACTGTATATCTCTCAATTATGCATGGGAATACTTTGGAACAGATTTCCCAAATGAAAATCACTTGGATTTGCTGGTGTTTTTAAAGTGTTTTATGTCCAACAATTAAAATTTAAATGACAATCTGAAATAGCTTTACATGGGCCACACCCAAATGATGGTTTAGAGAGAAGCATGTGGAACTGCCTTCCTTTGGTGTCTTGTTTTCACTATCATTCGTCATAGGCATCGTATAAGCTAACCTCAATCTCCTATCTGATTGACACAAACATTCCTAACCTCAGCCAAGATACTTAAGACCTCCTCAGCCAAAAGGGATATATCTCTATTATGTGTTCGAGCTGATTTGCTGGTGTTTTTACAGTCTTTTATGTCCAATAATTCAAATTAAAAAAATTGTGGGCTGCCAGTTGGGGAACATTGGTGTAGGGAGATGCTGGCCTTTTTCCACTCAGTTGAATCTCTTGAACTTTATGCTAGCCCAGGCCACATAAAGCCTGAAATCCATCCTCTACAGTCTGGGGTAAAATAGCCTGATCCAAGGAGGCATTAGGGGCACTGCTATTCATCCATCCTCTACAGTCTGGGGGTAAAATAGCCTGATCCAAAGAGGCATTAGGGGCACTGCTATTCATCCATCCTCTACAGTCTGGGGGTAAAATAGCCTGATCCAAGGAGGCATCAGGGGCACTGCTATTCCTAGTGTCAGTAAACCATCTAAAACAAGACAATGCAGATTACATACTACTATAATTCACATAGGGTATAACTTCAAAGTACAGCCTGAATTCCTTATATTATTATGTGTATAACTCTCCTTGTCTCTTTAGATTGATTTTGAGGAGGCTGTTCCTCGCTGGGGGAAGAAATCCAAGCTTGTACTGGTCTCCCTGCTGCTCACTGGACTGCTCCTGGCTATTCTTCTCATCGCAGGTTACTACCTGAAAACCCACCGCCCACCACCCAAGGGAGCGAGACTGGTGAGTCAGAGTGGCCATGACGTGAGAGAGACCCATAGCAAACTAATACTGTGTACAGGACCCAGTTTACTGGGAAGATTGGGTGGGTCTTGTTTTCACAATAATTTATCATAGGCATCGTATAAACTAACCTCAATGTCCTCATCTGATTGACACAAATATTCCTAACCTCAGCCAAGATAGTTAAGACCTCCTCAGACAAAAGTGACACGACTCCCTGTCTCCACCTTTCGTGTTTGAATTCCATCATAGGGAGAAAGTGATTGCTTTTGAATCCTCTCGTCATCAGGCTTCACCTTCAACTTTAACATATTATTCCTTCAGTTAAATCTGTACTGTATCACAATAACACGTATTACTCAGCCCAACCTACCATCAAGGTTCCTCTAATCAAATCTCTATGGTTCTGCCCATAGGCTGAAGAGGGTTTCCAGGTGTATGAGGAGAACCAGGCCAACACCCTGGTGTCTGTGGCCCCTCTGCAGTCACAGGAGCCCCTGGTGAAGCCCACCAGCAATGGGGAGTTTCCTGAGAGCCAGCCACCACCCAACAACGGCCAACCTGCCACCCAGACCTCGGTTGCTGACACTGAGATGTGAACGAGCTCTGAATTACATCCCCAACGCCCCATTCTCATTCCTCCTGCTCCCCGTCATCACCACATTCCCAATCCCTCTCCCCTCATAGTGTACCTGGGGATACAAGACTCTAACACTAAACACCCATTCAATATCTAAGCCCACCTCACCCTACCCCATGCAACCCTTGACTCACAGGATGATGACAATGATGACAATGATGAAGATGATGACTATGACGATGATGACGATGCCTGTAATGTGAAGAGAAGAGATTGTGATCACTGGCCTCTATCAGGTTTCAGTGGTGGTAGAGAAGGAGCCTAAACACTGAGTTTGGGGGACTGGACAGCAGGTTCAGAGACTGCATTCCAAAAACAATAATTGCTGCAAGAAATGAACAAGAAATCACCAAAATTGACAGTTTGTGTTGCTGTTTCCAAATTCAAGTATGAAGCACAGTATATTCGAGTTCTTAGTCTTTCAGATCTCAAATGGACTCATTTGAACCAAAAGGGTCATCGTAGTTTAAGGTATCGCTTGGTTAATTTGTTTGTATGATCTGGTGTGATCGTTTGCTTGAACCTCCTGTTTGAGGTAAAAAATTACATTTGGGTAACAGAAGCGGAGAAAGAGTGATACATGGAGATTATTTCAACCATTGAAGAGATTTGAATAGGCAGCTTTAAAATGGGTATCAATATGATTGGCTAGTGCAGAGATCAGAGTTGAATCCTGTTGCCTTTTATCAAGGCCTATCATAATAGTTGTGTGAGATCGGCTGCCATATGTTTGTTTCATAATTCTGTAGGCCTACACTCTTAGAAGGAAAATGTGCTATCTAGAACCTAAAAGGGTTCTTCAGCTGTCCCCATAGGAAAACCCTTTGAAGGTAGAGAACCCCTTTGGGTTCCATGTAGAACCCTTTCCACAGAGAGTTCTACATGGCACTCAAAAGGGTTCTACCTGGAACCAAAAAGGGTTCTCCTATGGGACAGCCAAAGAACCATTTTGTAACCCTTTTTTTCTAAGAGTGTAGTGTGTCACAATTTCCATCATGACAAACATTATATTGTAGTTGTTTAAATGTTTTTTTCTGTTCTGACTCACCACTGTGTCTTTGAGAATGTTGAACCAGGTAGACTAATCTTATCAATTCCGGAAAACACACATAAACGGTCGGTCGGTTTTGTGTGGCGAAGCACTGCCGTTAAATATCTACAAAACCCCTAGTAACATGTTCAACATTCCCAAGGCCCTTTTTTGTCCTTAACAAATCAGTTCATCATGAAACATCAGTTACATGGATGAAAGTGAAGATGTATTTTAGCTATTGTTTTTTGAATGACTGATTGTTTTCATACAATACTGCATGTGTAAATATGCCTACTTTCTCTGTTAGAAATATCTGTGTGCCCTATACATTTTGATTGTGTCAATGTTGCTACTGTTTCTTTGTCTACCTGAACAGGTAACACTAGCCTGATCATGTCACATAGCATGGCACACATACAAACTTGCATCTCTTTATAGACCCCACACAAGGAAAAGTTTAGTTTATTATGATTCCTACAGCTGTTTTGGGCCTTTCATCAAATCTAACATCTGATCTTGGCTTAAATAAACCAAATTATTAATATGTCATCGAAAAAGTTTCAAACTGCATATAGTTTATTGTATTAACAAGCATTGCCTGATGAACTGACCCACATATGTAAAGCAATTGGACTCTGACAGTGTATTCTATTCATGTAAAGCATATTTCTAGCAATACCATGATCATATAACAGTCGCAAAATATAAACTGTTGCTACTACAGAGTCCATGCAGAAATAGAACAAACATATTCTTTGGGGAACTGACCAGCATCTGAAGTACAGCATTGATTTAGGGAAAACTTTGCCACAGATGGAAACTACTGGACTATCTTTGACTTTGCCTATTGTTATCTCCAGTTTTGGCATCTTCCATTAATTGCGTCTGCGAATCAGCTTTAAAAGTAGATAGTAAGAATAAGATGACGCTTCGGTAACATGGATAACTATTGAAAGATAGCTGATTTGCGTATTTCTACATTGTAATGGACACGGTAAAAAATTTGGTAGGTAGGCTGCTGGGAGTCTTCGGCTGCAGTAGAGCAAAGTCAAGTCAGCCGATGCACATGATAGGCTACAATGACTTCGCTCATGATCATGCACGCCACAAATGACACGTGAACTATAAGTTCCTTTAATTTTATTTTGCGGGTGCATTTTAATTATCTGGATAGACACTTGAGGTTTATAGCTAACGTTCCTCCATTCAAAGCAGTGGAGCGTGTACTGAAGCAAAAGTTTAGGTGTCAAAGCCATTCATCTGAGGATGACAGGGAGTGGGTTTGCAAAATGCTATCATATTAAGCAATCATACCATTTGTAAAATGGTCATATATATTTATTTTTTATATACAGTACCAGTCAAACGTTTGGACACACCTACTCATTCCAGGGTTTTTCTTTAGTTTGACTATTTTCTACATTGTAGAATAATAGTGAAGACATCAAAACTATGAAATAACACATCAAAAAGAAAGGAGGACCAAGGCACTCTTCATATAATTAATTTAAATGCCTTTATTAGTATGGCATGTTCAATAGAAACAAAGTTTTAAAAACCAACGCGTTTCGGCTGCATGGTCTTCGTCAGGGAGTACAAAAAAAAAAAAAGGAATGCAATGTCCTCTTTTAAACAGCTTTTCCAATTAGCCCTAATTGGAAGAGGGAGTGGTTACAAAATTGATTGGACACACCTAGTAAGCAATACTGCACACATTAAAAGGTGAAATACTGTAGCTATGTTATCATAAAAATACAACTCCAAGCTAGAAGTATCAGAACACTAAAAGGTAGTTCTAACCTTAAATATGACTGGGAGAAGTGTCAAGAATAAGAAAGAAATATATTCCATAGTACACTAGAACACAGCAAAACATGAACAACAACAGTCTATACATAGCTGAGGGCAATTGAGCAAAATGTCCACTAGATGACAGCAAATGGACCCATCACGACCCTACAGGAAGGGTGAGAAATCCATATCTTCATTTAAACCAGGGTATTTAGTGGCTTGTAGTTTGTAAATCCAAAAACTTTCCCTTTGGTTTAACTGTTTAAGACGGTCCCCTTTTCTAATAGAGGCCGGAATATGATCAATACCCATAGCTTGTAGGGAGGCAGGGTTGCCATGGTGTAAGGTCTTGTAGTGCCTGGCCATGGGGTAGTCTTCATTGCCTACCCGTATGGCGTACTTGTGTTCCGCCAAGCGGTCTTGAAGACGTCTCTTTGTCCGTCCAATGTAGAACACCTTGCACTGTGGACATTCCAATCTATAGATGACATGAGTGGTTTTACAGTTAATGAAATGCTTGACGTCATACTCCATTTTGGAAGCTGTGTCAACAAAATACTTATTCTGTGCAATATTACTGCAATGGTTACGATTGTTACATTTAAAAGAGCCCTTGGGTTTGTGGTCAAGCCAAGTTTTTCGAGAGTCACCCGTAAGATAACTGTGGACTAATTTGTCATTTAGGGTAGGACATCTCTTAAAACTTATGACTGGTGGCTCAGTAGCGTATCATAGTAGCGTATCACTTTGGATGATTCCCCAATTATTTTTTATGATTCTTTTAATGTTCTCTGCTTCAGTGCTGTATTTTGTAACAAAATACACTCTCTCTGATGTATCACGAGGCACTCCCCTTCGCAACAAGTTCTCTCTGTCAAGTAATCCAGCCCTTATACCTGCATCTTTCAGGACCTGAACGCTGTAGCCCCGATTCAAGAAGCGATTCACCAATTCAGCAGATTTGACACTGTAGTCTGTTTCCTGATCGCAAATTCTGCGGACTCTTTGGAATTGGCCATATGGAATAGTCTCTTTTAGCCTTCTGGGGTGAAAGCTGTCTGCCCTCAGAATGGTATTCCCATCTGTAGGCTTCCTAAAGATTGATGTGTGCAAACAACCTTTGTCATTTTTACTAATGTCGAGGTCCAAAAAATGAATGTTATCCTTGCTGTACTCCATAGTTAGTTTGATGTTAGGGTTAATGCTGTTAAGGTATTGGTGGAAGGAAATAAGTTCATCTTCTGAGCCGGACCAGAACAGGCAAACATCATCAATATAGCGTCCACACCATATAATCCGGTCAAAGAAATGGTTATTAGAAGGATCCAAAATGAAGTCATTTTCCCATTTACCCAAGTACAAACCAGCATAGGAAGGGCTGTAGCAAGCTCCCATGGCACATCCTTTGACCTGTTTAAAAATACGGTCCTGAAAGATAAAGATGTTATGATTTAAGAGTCCATTCAGTCAGTGAGACAATGAATTATGTAGGAGGCATCTCAGTTTCAGGTCGGGTACTCAAGAAATGGTGCATAGCTGCCAAACCTTGTTCATGCTCAATGGTGGTGTATAGAGACTCCACATCCATAGTGACTAAAAGGAAGCTGTACCTATATTGTTCAATTGCTTAATTTTGTTCAACACATCTGTGGTATCTTGAAGATAGGCTGGGAGTGACGTCAGAAAAGGCTTAATAAAGTAATCAATGTACTTAGAGATGGGTTCTGTCAGACTTTCATTACAACTAATGACTGGTCTGCCTGGTGGATTTTCAAGATTTTTGTGGACTTTTGGAAGAAGGTAAAAAGAAGCCATACGCGGACTGCCATTGAAAAGAAATTTGAACTCATTGTCTGAAATGTAGCCATTCTCCTTAGCTTCTGTGAGGATCCCTTTCAATTCAGTTTTTAGGTCCTCTGTAGGGTTGAAGGTAAGAGATTGGTAGAATTCATCATTGTCTAATTGACGGTAGGCGTCTGTCACATATTTGTCTTTACTCCACACTACTGTAGCTCCACCTTTGTCTGCTTTTTTAACCACAATCTGTTCATTTTTGGACAATGATTCAACTGCATCCCGCTCTGTCTTAGAAAGATTACGTCGTGTTTGGTTGGAGTTAATTTTACCCTTAAACAGATTCTCCACATCAAAATTCACTTTCTTGGCAAATGTATTTAGTGTGGCATTCTGGACAATGGGACAAAAAGTGGACTTGGGCTTAAAAGGTGTTTTTGAGGGAACAGAAACTGCCTGACCTGAGCCACTGGCGTCTGTAGTTGGAGAGATGTTTTGCTTGTACCAGGCCTTCAGATGTAGATTCCTGTAGAAACGAAATAGGTCAATCTTTGTATTAAATTCATTAGTTGAATATGTGGGGGCAAAGGACAGTCCTTTAGACAATACCCTTATGCAATCATCAGAAAGGGGTTGTCCAGAAATGTATATACCAAATAACACATTTGGTATCATGTAGTAAGAAAAAAAAGTGTTAAACAAATGAAAATATGTTTTATATTTGAGATTCTTCAAAGTAGCCACCCTTTGCCTTGATGACAACTTTTCACACTCTTGGCATTCTCTCAACAAGCTTCATGAGGTAGTCACCTGGAATGCATTTCAATTAACAGGTGTTTCTTGTTAAAAGTTCATTTGTGGAATTTCTTTCCTTCTTAATGCATTTGAGCCAATCAGTTGTGTTGTGACAAGGTAGGGGTGGTATACAGAAAATAGCCCTATTTGGTAAAATACCAAGTCCATATTATGGCAAGAACAGCTCAAAAAAGCAAAGAGAAACGGCAGTCCATCATTACTTTAAGACATGAAGGTCAGTCAATGCGGAAAATTTCAAGAACTTTGAAGGTTTCTTCAAGTGCAGTCTCAAAAACCATCAAGCCATATGATGAAACTGGCTCTCATTAAAGGAAGACCCAAAGTTACGTCTGCTGCAGAGAATAAGTTCATTAGAGTTAACTGCACCTCAGATTGCAGCCCAAATAAATGCTTCACAGAGTTCAAGTAACAGACACATCTCAACATCGCTGTTCAGAGGAGACTGCATGAATTAGACCTTCATGGTCAAATTGCTGCAAAGAAACCACTACTAAAGAACACCAACAAGAAGAAAAGACTTGCTTGGGCCAAAAAACACGAGCAACGGGCATTAGACCGGTGGAAATCTGTCCTTTGGTCTGATGAGTCCAAATTTTAGATATTTGGTTCCAACCACCGTGTCTTTGTGAGACGCAGAATAGATGAATGGATGATCTCCACATGTGTGGTTCCCACTGTGAAGCATGTGGTGTGATGGTGCTTTGCTGGTGACACTGTCAGTGATTTATTTAGAATTCAAGGCACACATAACCAGCATGCCTACCACAGCATTCTGCAGCGATAAGCCATCCCATCTGGTTTGCACTTAGTGGGACTATCATTTGTTGTTCAATATGTCAATGACCCAACGAACCTTCAGGCTGTGTAAGGACTATTTGACAAAGAAGGAGAGTGATGGAGTGCTGCATCAGATGACCTGGCCTCCACAATCACCCAACCTCAACTCAATTGAGATGGTTTGGGATGAGTTTGACCGCAGAGTGAAGGAAAAGCAGCCAACAAGTGCTCAGCATATGTGGGAACTCCTTCAAGACTGTTGGAAAAGCATTCCAGGTGAAGCTGGTTGAGAGAATGCAAAGAGTGGCTATTTGAATAATCTAAATCCTAAAATATATTTTCATTTGTTTAACACTTTTTTGGTTACTTGTTGAAAAAATGTTGAAAAATAGTTAAAAAAAAAAAAAAAAAAACTTGAATGTGTAGGTGTGTCCAAACTTTTGACTGGTACTGTATATATAAAGATAAGCTAAAAAATAAGTGAAAATGTACAATTTATCCAATGGATTATGATACATTTCTGGTAACAAAGGTGTACCTGCCATAGCAGGAGTTTGCACCCACAATTTTAATTTGCTCCATGGTTCAGGTGGCCAAGTGGACACAGGGCTGTTTAGCTCATCTCAGTCAGAAATGGGAATGTTGTAATTAATCAGCTATTTCTGATTAATAAACAACGCTGGTGGGTGGTAACAAAACGTAGGCTGAAAATAATTTGCATGTCATATCATAGGAAAAGACACTGCCTTTACATGGATTTGCACGAAGTGGGCAGTTCAGATTTGTCACTTCAAACTCAAATATATCATACTTTGACAAAAACAACGACTTATTGACTTAAATTGTTGTGAAACATTATGGGTAAGATCTGGCCATTCTTTTTCAACTTGAAAAAGTGGATTTCTACTGGTGTTGGCGTTTAACATTCAAAGATGTCTGCAGAATGAAGAACGGCGCTGGAGGGAATAGCAGCCGTTTAATTGTGCTATTTTGTGTATTTTCTTTGCACTGATCGTAACTTCTTTTGTATATAATGGTTCCACCATCGTTTCCTCTAACTGAAAATAGTTTCTGGACATCAGAACAGCTATCACTAACTTCGATTTGAATGAGGACTTCTACTTCAATGAGTCCGAGGCGAAGGACACATTGATTATCCTGGATCAGACACTCGCAGAAGGAGGAGGCGGCGCTAAAGAGGTCGGCCTGCAGGATACCTGGCAAGACTACGTCAGAAAGAATTTATTGCAGGAAAACTGAAATCTGTTTTACCTCATTTCTATCAGCATGTCACCTGTGCAACTAGAGGTGAAAAAACTTTAGATCACCGTTACTCCACAAACAGAGAGCATGCAAAGCTCTCCCTCGCCCTCCATTTGGCAAATCTGACTATAACTCTATCCTTCTGATTCCTGCTTAATACGGAAGTGGTCCAATGAAGCGGATGCTAAGCTACAGGACTGTTTCACTAGCACAGACTGGAATATCTTCTGTGATTCATATCATGGCATTGAGGAATTTACCACATCAGTTACCAGCTTCATTAATAAGTGCATTGACGATGTTATCCTCACAGTGACCGTACGTACATATCCCGAACAGAAACCATGGATTACAGCAACATTCGCACTGAGCTAAAGGTTAGAGCTGCGGCTTTCAAGGAGCGGCACACTAATCCGGACGCCTATAAGAAATCTCGCTACGCCCTCCGATGAACCATCAAACAGGCAAAGCATCAATACAGGACCAGGATCGAATCATATTACACCAGCTCTGATGTGGCAGGGCTTGCAAACTATTACGGATTCCAAAGGCAAACCCAGCCGCGAGTTGTCCAGTGACGCGAGCCTACTAGACAAGCTAAATACCTTCTAAGCTCACTTCGAGGAACACAACACCTGCCACCCAGGACCTATATACTAGACGGTGTCAGAGGAAGGCCCAAAACATTGTCAAAGACTCCAGTCACCCAAGTTATAGACTGTTCTCTCTGCTACCCCACAGCAAGCGGTACCGTAGTGATAAGTCTAGAACCAAAAGGCTCATTCAACAGCTTCTACCACCAAGCCAAGACTGCTGAGACTGCTGCTACTCGCTGTTTATTTTCTATGCATAATCACTTTACCCCGACCTACATGTACAAATTACCTCGACTAACCTGTACCCTCGCACATTGACTCTGTACCGGTACCCCGTGTATAAAGCCTCGTTATTGTTATTTTATTGTGTTGCTTTTTATTTTATACTTTATTTTATTTAGCTATATTATTTACCTATATTTCTTGAACTACATTGTTGGTTAAGAGCTTGTAAGTACCCATTTCACGGTAAGTTCTGTTGTATTCGGCGCATGTGACAAATACAATTTGATTTGATTTGAACCATTCATGAGAGCACCAGCTGTTCCGGACGACTGTGTGTTCACGCTCTCCGTAGCCAATGTGAGTAAGACATTTAAACAGGTTAACAGGATGCGTACTCAGAGCATGCAGTGACCCAGTCTGTAATACCTATATGTTTCAAGCAGACCTATCGCCCCGCAGCACTCATGAAATGCTTTGAAAGGCTGGTCATGGCTCACATCAACACCATTATCCCAGACACCATGGACCGACTCCAATTTGCATACCGTCCGAACAGATCCACATATGACACAATCTCTATTGCACTCCACACTACCCTTTCCCACCTGGACAAAAGGAACACCTTCGTGAGAATGCTGTTCATTGACTACAGCTCAGCATTTAACACCGTTGTGCCCTCCAAACTCATCACTAAGCTAAGGATCCTGGGATTAAACACCTCCCCCTGCAACGAATCCTGGACTTCCTGACGGGCCAAACCCCCGGGTGGTGAGGGTAGGCAACAACACATCCGCCACGCTGACACTCAACACAGGAGCCCCTCAAGGGTGCGTGCTTAGTCCCCTCCTGTACTCCCTATTCACCCACGACTGTGTGGCTGTGTACGATGCCAACACCATCATTAGGTTTGCCGACAACACGATGGTGGTAGGCCTGATTACCGACGACGATGAGACAGCCTACATGAAGGAGGTCAGAGACCTGGCAGTGTGGTGCTAGGACAACAACCTCTCCCTCAACGTCAACAAGACAAGACAAAGGAGCTGATCATGCTATGGGGATGTTTTTCAGCGGCAGAGACTGAGAGACTAGTCAGGATCGAGGGAAAGATGAACGGAGCAAAGTACAGTAAGATCCTTGATGAAAACCTGCTCCAGAGCGCTCTGGGCCACAGAATAGGGTGAAGGTTCACCTTCCAACAGGACAACGACCCTAAGCACATAGCCAAAACAATGCAGAAGTGGCTTCGGGACAAGTCTCTGAATGTCCTTAAGTGGCCCAGCCAGAGCCCGGACTTAAACCCGATCGAACATCTCTGCAGAGATCTGAAAATCAAATCAAATCCAATAAAATGTTATTGGTCACATACACATGGTTAACTGATGTCATTGTGAGTGTAGCAAAATGCTTATGCTTCTAGATCCAACAGTGCAGCAGTATCTAACAGGTAATATCTAACAATTCCACAACAAACCTAATATCTAACAAATTCCACAACAAAACCTAATACACACAATCTAGTAAAGGAATGGGATAAGAATATATAAATGTAAAATATATGGATGAGCGGTGACAGAGCGGCTAAGATGCAATAGATAGTATAGAATAGATAGTGTAGGATACAGTATACAGAATATACATATGAGATAAGTAATGCAAGATATGTAAACATTCTTAAAGTGGCATGAAGTGACTAGTGTTCCATTTATTAAAGTGGACAATAATATCAAGTCTGTAGGTAGGCAGTCACTTCTCTGTGCTAGTGATGGATTAACAATCTGATGGCCTTGAGATAGAAGATGTTTTTCAATCTCTCTGTCCCAGCTTTGATGCATCTGTACTGACCTCGCCTTCTGGATGGAAGCGGGGTGAACAGGTAGTGGCTCGGGTAGTTTTTGTCCTTGATGATCTTCTTTGCCTTCCTGTGACATCGAGTGTTGTAGGTGTCGTCGCTCTGGATAAGAGCGTCTGCTAAATGACTTAAATGTAAATGTAAATGTGTCCTGGAGGGCAGGTAGTTTGCCCCCGGTGATGCGTTGTGCAGACCGCACCACCCTCTCGAGAGCAGTTGCCGTACCAGGCGGTGATACAGCCAGACAGGATGCTTTCGATTGTGCACCTGTAAAAGTTAGTGAAGGTTTTCGGTGACAAGCCACATTTTTTCAGCCTCCTGCGGTTGAAGAGGTGCTTTTGCGTCTTCTTCACCACACTGTCTGTGTGCATGGACCATTTCAGTTTTTCGGTGATATGTACACCGAGGAACTTAAAACTTTCCACCTTCTCCACTGCTGTCCCTTCGATGTGGATAGAGGGGTGCTCCCTTTGCTGTTTCCTGAAGTCCACGATCATGTCTTTTGTTTTGCTGACATTGAGTGAGAGGTTATTTTCCTGACACCACACTCCGAGGGCCCTCACCTCCTCCCTGTAGGCTGTCTCATTGTTGTTGGTAATCAAGCCTACCACTGTTGTGTCGTCTGAAAACTTGATTGAGTTGGAGGCATGCATGGCCACGCAGTCGTGGGTGAACAGAGGGGGGGGCTGAGAACGCACCCTTGTGGGGATCAGCGGAGTGGAGATGTTGTTTCCTACCTGTACCACCTGGGTTAGGCCCGTCAGGAAGTCCAGGACCCAGTTGCACAGGGCGGGGTCAAGACCCAGGGACTCAAGCTTAATGATGAGTTTGGAGGGTACTATGGTGTTGAATGCTGAGCTGTAGTCAATGAACAGAATTCTTACATAGGTATTCCTCTTGTCCAGATGGGATACGGCAGTGTGATGGCGATTGCATCGTCTGTGGACCTATTGGGGTGGTAAGCAAATTGAAGTGGGTCTAGGGTGACAGGTAGGGAAAAAGTGATATGATCCTTGACTAGTCTCTCAAAGCACTTCATGATGACAGAAGTGAGTGCTGCGGGCGACAGTCATTTAGTTCAGTTACCTTGGCTTTCTTGGGAACAGGAACAATGGTGGCCATCTTGAATCATGTGGGGACAGCAGACTGGGATAGGGATTGGTTGAATGTGTCTGTAAACACACCAGCCAGCTGGTCTGCACATGCTCTGAGTACGCGGCTAGGGATGCCGTCTGGGCCGGCAGCCTTGCGAGGGTTAACACGCTTAAATGTCTTACTCACGTCGGCCACGGAGAAGTAGAGCCCATAGTCTTTGGTAGCGGGCCGCGTCGGTGACACTGTACTGTCCTCAAAGTGCGCAAAAAAGTAGTTTAATTTGTCTGGAAGCAAGACGTCATTGTCCACGATGGGGCTGGTTTTCTTTTTGTAATCCGTGATTGTTTGTAGACCCTGCCACATACGTCTCGTGTTTTGAGCTGTTGAATTGCGACTCCACTTTGTCTCTATACTGACACTTTGCCTGTTTGATTGCCTTACAGAGGGAATAACTACACTGTTTGTATTCGGTCATATTTCCAGTTGTCTTGCCATGATTAAATGGGGTGGTACGTGCTTTCAGTTTTGGCGGATGCTGCCATCAATCCACGGTTTCTGGTTAGGGAAGGTTTTAATAGTCACAGTGGGTACAACATCTCCTATACACTTCCTTATAAACTCGGTCACCGAGTCAGCGTATACGTCAATGTTGTTCTCTGAGAATACCCAGCCATATCCCAGTCCACGTGATTGAAGCAATCTTGACGCGTGGAATCCGATTGGTCAGAATAGCGTTGGATAGACCTAAGCACGGGCGTTTCTTGTTTTAATTTCTGCCTATAGGAGGGGTGCAACAAGATGGAGTCATGGTCAGATTTGCCAAAAGGAGGGCGGGGGAGGGCCTTGTATGCATCGTGGAAGTGAGAGCAATGGTCGAGCGTGTTGCTCGCTCGTGTACTGCAATCAATATGCTGATAGAATTTAGGTAGCCTTGTTCTCAAATGAGCTTTTTTTAAATGCCCAGCTCAATAAATACAGCCTCAGGATATATGGTTTCCAGTTTGCATAAAGTCCAGTGAAGTTCCTTGATGGCCGTTCTGGTATCTGCTTGCGGGGGGATATTTCACGGCTGTGACAAAAACCAAGGAGAGTTATCTTCAAATCAAATCAAATCAAATGTATTTATATAGCCCTTCGTACATAGCTGATATCTCAAAGTGCTGTACAGAAACCCAGCCTAAAACCCCAAACAGCAAGCAATGCAGGTGTAGAAGCACGGTGGCTAGGAAAAACTCCCTAGAAAGGCCAAAATCTAGGAAGAAACCTAGAGGGACCAGGCTATGAGGGGTGGCCAGTCCTATTCTGGCTGTGCCGGGTGGAGATTATAACAGAACATGGCCAAGATGTTCAAATGTTCATTAATGACCAGCATGGTCAAATAATCATAATCACAGTAGTTGTCGAGGGTGCAGCAAGTCAGCACCTCAGGAGTAAATGTCAGTTGGCTTTTCATAGCCGATCATTCAGAGTATCTCTACCACTCCTGCTGTCTCTAGATAGTTGAAAACAGCAGGTCTGGGACAGGTAGTACGTCCGGTGAACAGGTCAGGGTTCCATTGCCGCAGGCAGAACAGTTGAAACTGGAGCAGCAGCACGGCCAGGTGGACTGGGAACAGCAAGGAGTCATCAGGCCAGGTAGTGCTGAGGCATGGTCCTAGGGCTCAGGTCCTCCGAGAGAGAGAAAGAAAGAGAGAAAGAAAGAGAGAATTAGACAGAGCATACTTAAATTCACACAGGACACCGGATAAGACAGGAGAAGTACTCCAGATATAACAGACTGACCCTAGCCCCCCGACACATAAACTACTGCAGCATAAATACTGGAGGCTGAGACAGGAGTGGTCAGGAGACACTGTGGCCCCATCCGATGATACCCCCGGACAGGGCCAAACAGGCAGGATATAACCCCACCCACTTTGCCAAAGCACAGCCCCCACACCACTAGAGGGAAATCTTCAACCACCAACTTACCATTCTGAGACAAGGCTGAGTATAGCCCACAAAGATCTTCGCCACAGCACAACCCAAGGGGGGGTGCCAACCCAGACAGGAAGATCACGTCAGTGACTCAACCCACTCAAGTGACGCACCCCTCCTAGGGACGGCATGGAAGAGCACCAGTAAGCCAGCCCCTGTAATAGGGTTAGAGGCAGAGAATCCCAGTGGAAAGAGGGGAACCGGCCAGGCAGAGACAGCAAGGGTGGTTCGTTGCTCCAGAGCCTTTCCGTTCACCTTCACACTCCTGGGCCAGACTACACTCAATCACATGACCTACTGAAGAGATGGGTCTTCAGTAAAGACTTAAAGGTTGAGACCGAGTCTGCGTCTCTCACATGGGTAGGCAGACCATTCCATAAAAATGGATCTCTATAGGTGAAAGCCCTGCCTCCAGCTGTTTGCTTAGAAATTCTAGCGACAATTAGGAGGCCTGCGTCTTGTGACCGTAGCATACGTGTAGGTATGTACGGCAGGACCAAATCGGAAAGATAGGTAGGAGCAAGCCAGTGTAATGCTTTGTAGGTTAGCAGTAAAACCTTGAAATCAGCCCTTGCCTTAACAGGAAGCCAGTGTAGGGAGGCTAGCACTGGAGTAATATGATCAAATTTATGGGTTCTAGTCAGGATTTTAGCAGCCGTATTTATCACTAACTGAAGTTTATTTAGTGCTTTATCCGGGTAGCCGGAAAGTAGAGCATTGCAGTAGTCTAACCTAGAAGTAACAAAAGCATGGATACATTTTTCTGCATCATTTTTGGACAGAAAGTTTCTGATTTTTGCAATGTTACGTGGATGGAAAAAAGCTGTCCTTGAAACAGTCTTGATATGTTCGTCAAAAGAGAGATCAGGGTCCAGAGTAACGCCGAGGTTCTTCACAGTTTTATTTGAGATGACTGTACAACCATCAAGATTAATTGTCAGATTCAACAGAAGATCTCTTTGTTTCTTGGGACCTAGAACAAGCATCTCTGTTTTGTCCGAGTTTAAAAGTAGAAAGTTTGCAGCCATCCACTTCCTTATGTCTGAAACACAGGCTTCTAGCGAGGGCAATTTTGGGGCTTCACCATGTTTAATTGAAATGTACAGCTGTGTGTCATCCGCATAGCAGTGAAAGTTAACATTATGTTTTCGAATGACATCCCCAAGAGTTAAAATATATAGTGAAAACAATAGTGGTCCTAAAACGGAACCTTGAGGAACACCGAAATGTACAGTTGATTTGTCAGAGGACAAACCATTCACAGAGACAAACTGATATCTTTCCAACAGATAAGATCTAAACCAGGCCAGAACTTGTCCGTGTAGACCAATTTGGGTTTCCAATCCCTCCAAAAGAATGTGGTGATCGATGGTATCAAAGGCAGCACTAAGGTCTAGGAGCACGAGGACAGATGCAGAGCCTCGGTCTGACGCCATTAAAAGGTCATTTACCACCTTCACAAGTGCAGTCTCAGTGCTATGATGGGGTCTAAAACCAGACTGAAGCATTTCGTATACATTGTTTGTCTTCAGGAAGGCAGTGAGTTGCTGCGAAACAGCTTTTTCTAAAAAAAATTTAGAGGAATGGAAGATTCGATATAGGCCGATAGTTTTTTATATTTTCTGGGTCAAGGTTTGGCTTTTTCAAGAGAGGCTTTATTACTGCCACTTTTAGTGAGTTTGGTACACATGCGGTGGATAGAGAGCCGTTTATTATGTTCAACATAGGAGGGCCAAGCACAGGAAGCAGCTCTTTCAGTAGTTTAGTTGGAATAGGGTCCAGTATGCAGCTTGAAGGTTTAGAGGCCATGATTATTTTCATCATTGTGTCAAGAGATATAGTACTAAAACACTTGAGTGTCTCTCTTGATCCTAGGTCCTGGCAGAGTTGTACAGACTCAGGACAGCTGAGCTTTGGAGGAATACGCAGATTTAAAGAGGAGTCCGTAATTTGCTTTCTAATGATCATGATCTTTTCCTCAAAGAAGTTCATGAATGTATTACTGCTGAAGTGAAAGCCATCCTCACTTGGGGAATGCTGCTTTTTAGTTAGCTTTGCGACAGTATCAAAAATAAATTTAGGATTGTTCTTATTTTCCTCAATTAAGTTGGAAAAATAGGATAATCGAGCAGCAGTGAGGGCTCTTCGATATTGCACGGTACTGTCTTTCCAAGCTATTCGGAAGACTTCCAGTTTGGTGTGGCGCCATTTCCGTTCCAATTTTCTGGAAGCTTGCTTGGGAGATAATACCGTCGGCATTTGATTGTGAGGAATTCTAGGTCACGTGAACAAAAGGACTTGAGTTCCTGTATGTTGTTACAATTACATCATGAGTCATTAATCATGAAACATATACCCCGCCCTTCTTCTTACCGGAGAGATGTTTATTCCTGTCGGCAATGCTCCCTATCCAACCTGACAGAGCTTGAGAGGATCTGCAGAGAAGAATGGGAGACAATCCCCAAATATTGGTGTGCCAAGCTTGTAGTGTCATACCCAAGAAGACTTGAGGTTGTAATTGCTGCCAAAGTTGCTTCAAAAAAGTACTGAGTAAAGGGTCTGAATAATTATGTAAATGTGATATTTTAATTTTAATTTCTTCACAAAAAAAATAATAAACTGTTTTTCTTTGTCATTATGGGGTATTGTGTGTAGAATGATGAGGGGGAAAAACGATTTAATACATTTTAGAATAAGGCTGTGAAGTAACTGAATTTGTGGAAAAGTCAAGGGGTCTGAATACTTTCCGAATGCACTATATGTTTTACAAGTTTGGACATCACAGTACAGCACAGCAGAGCACAGTAGAGTACAGTTACAGTACAGCACAGTTCAGTACGGTAAAGTATATATGTTCAGTACAGTACAGTTTAGTACAATACATTATACTGTACTCTACTCTATTGTGCTCTACTGTACTGTACTCCCCTTTTCTTTACTGTTCTGTACTGTGCTGTTCTCTACTGTGCTGTACTGTAATGTATTGTACTGTCCAAACCTTCTCATTCCACAAATTTGCAATTTGGAAAACAGTAAACTGAAGGCCATGACATGTCAGTACTCATACCCAACAATATTCAGCAAATGTTTTCAGTGCTGTAAATATGAATGCATAAATTAGTTTAGATGTGTAGTAAACATGCACATACAAAACACTTCTATCAGGAACATTATAATTGATAAGGAGCGTATAAGGTCTTATTGTTCAAATCAAACTACGCAGCAAAGTAATGACAACTGGTATAGGCCTGTGTTTTCGCTGTATCATATTGCCCTCTGCTGTATTGAAGAAGGCATTACAATAACAGTTTAGGTACACTGAGGGACTTCGATTAGACTGAACTGGGGTGAACCGAACTATGGCCCGTCAGCGGGCAAAAGCGGCGAGGGAGGATTGCCCTCCTCAAATCGAGAATCACCAGGCCATAATTTAAAAAAAACTGCATGATGAATTGTTGAGAAACATGAAACATGTATTTTCCGTAAAATATTTTCTAATTACTTTTCCTTGGGAAGTCAGGTAATGCGTTTTTATTATGAGCAGTGAGGGAGGATCGCCCTGCTCAAATCGAGAATCACCAGGCCATGTCAACAAAACTACATCATGAATCATTGAGAAACATAGAACATGTATTTTCCATCAAATGTATGTTAACATTTTCAAAGTCATTTTCCTTGGGAAAAATGAATCCAAACTCATTACTCCACGTGCTTTACGTGCACTTGTTTTCAGCCGACATCGCTGTTGGCTTTCAATATGGTACTTGGCTCACCCCCAGGGGGCAGGCCAGTTTCAAAACTAATGCAATCAGTTTTAAAACGCCGCAAACTCCTCTCACTGGGTGAAGCGGCAAGGTAAATCGAACTCCCTCACTGGCACATGAACTTTCCTTCCGGCTGCCTGCATACCAAAGTAAAACTTTCTCCAATAAGCAATTGTCCCATACAGATTATTTGTATACTAACACAATTAGACATTGTGTAATATCCCCCTACATAAAAAAGTAATTATGTAAGACACTATAACCTATAGCCTCCTACTTACTATAAGCTTCTAAAATCCTATAGGCCTATTTTACTATCACACATTATGGAGGATGGTATATCCATGTGAAGATGCTTATTTTGAAGCCTGAAGGGGTTATATAAACCCCCTGCAGGCCTACTTGCATTGGTTCCAATCGATGCGTTAACGTCGAGTGGTTTGCGGTAAACTGGGTCCCATCGCCATGTGATGTCTTCCAATGTTTGTAAACATGCGTCAACCACATGTGATTCCAACGTAGGCAAAATAATACCAGAATCTGGCCAACGAGCGAACGGAGGCGTGTCATGGGCGGGGTTCGCTTTGGGAAAGTCGATGGGGATACTGTATCAATGTGAGCAGTGCTTCAAGATAGAAAATAATGACAACACGTTCATAGAAACAGGTGACAACCCAGTTATTGAAAACATAATCTAGCTGAATGGGTCCCCAAGGGAGGAGAGAAAACATACTTTGAGGTAAGCTATTTCAGGCTGTCCAAGTAGGCAAAGCCATGTTTTTATTCTAGGAAATACAGAAATGTATAACCTATTTCAGTAGCCTAATTCAAACTACGTAGCCTAGTAACGACTGTTAAATTACTAAAATGTAAATGTTATCTCAAACCATTTCTTAACAAAGTGTATAGGGTATAGCATATAATAAAGGCATTATGAATATGATGGTCCTCTCAAAATGTTCTTCATCTTCCAATCTGAAAATGGCAATTTAGTAAACGATACATAGTGGAGGTAGACATTAATCAAATAAAAGTACTATTCTCAATTGGTTATGATCGATAGGTAACTAGGTACATTTGACTGCGTCAGAGGAGCAAGTGCTATTGCGACAAACGCAATGGAATCCGGTGGGAATTGAAGTCAAACCACAGATCCTGGAAACCGCTTAGAAACATACCTTGGGGCGATTAAACCTTTACTGAATATAGGATATTTGTTTTGAATAAAGGAATGTCAGGTAGGCTAAAATGTTGGCGACGAGATGGCGTGTGAAGCCGGGATTGGGAATAGGATGCTGCGCAAGAGATGAATGTGTGTAAATAATCGTGTTGTAGGAGCGAGGAGGATGTTACGCACTTCATAATGGCAGGTCAATGATGTCCTCGTGGCCATAAACATTATTATCAAACACAACACATCTCAATAATAAAAATAAGAGATATAGAAAAAGAACATGTTATAATATTGTTATAACAAATAATCTGTTGATCAATTAAGATGGTACCTATTTTTATAATCAGTAAATTCGTGTTTGTAAAGGACTATCGGTGCTACTAGCGTTGTTAAATATTAATATTATAGCTGTATGTGAATGAAGGCCATAATGACACTTATTTTGTTGGGATTGCATGACAGTGCGCACTTGATCAGCATCTGCTAAATGACCAAAATGTTAAATGCAAATATAGATGTAAAGAAACCAAAACACCTTGTTCCTATAAGGATGGGGACGCTGTTCAGCAATATTCCCATGACGGTGTTGCCTTTTCTCCATTCATGGTATCATATTATCATCTCTAGGTAGTTACTTTTCATATTTTCATATTAAAGAGATTTTAGCACCATATTACAATCATTTACAGACATAATAAACAACTGAGGGGGCCTAAATAAGCTCAGTTTTATAAATGTGAAAAATAATAGAAGCTAAACCCCTAGATTTCTCCCCTTCTGTATTGGAGGCATGACGGGGTATCCAGACAGGTTAAGTCCTTTAGCAGGCTTGGCTCATTTCTATTGGGAGCAGAATAAAACTTACACATGCCAGAAAAAGCCCATATCACAATAGGAACTTGACACACCTGTTGCGATGCCACTATTGTTGACAGTCAAGCCACAAGCTTCCCAGTCCTGGCTAATGACCCAAACGGTCGATGTCTAGCACCATCCCACTGCTTCCCCCTGGGGGGAAGGTCATGAAACTACACAGGTGAAAATGTCTCAGTCACAGTACAGGACCATCACTGACTACACCTGCCAAGTAGATCTTCCCAGTCAACAATAAGAGGCTTTATGCCACCTCAGGCTAGAAATCTTGTATGTGAAAAATAATGGTGTGTTAAAAGAACTTCCCCTGTTATATTCTGAATAGAAATATGCATTCAGCATCTGTGCATTGAAAGCTTGCAAGATGTCGTAGACTCTGGACTCAATGTTTCTTCAGATTTTGATATAAAAACCAACACAAAATAGTTGTTTCATAACAAATGATGCAAATATTTATCATATCCTCCCTCTACTGACCAGTTTATGAACTGACCCACTTTCAGAGACAATACTTGACCACAGTAGCAGTTTTTCTATTATTCTGGGAGGCTGCTGTTCCTGCCAAACAAAAAAGCAGACACACATGCATATCTTTTATCTTATGTTTGTTATTTAGTAAGTATTTCAGCTTTTATTTTCATTGTTTTTTATTTTTATTTTTTCCCTGTAAAGCACGTTGCGTTGCATTCCATGTCTGAAATGTGCTGTATAAATAAAGCTTGATTTTGACATCGAACATCAATGCTTTTGTTGAGGACTATGAAAGAAAGACATGTGCAACTAAATTGAGTTTAGAAATAGTAAATGCTATTTTTGTCTGCCAATACTCAGTATCTCTTAATCTGTAGCAATGGCAAGAAAACATCCAAACTAAATGTTGTTGTTTACTGCAGGAACTGAATCACCTGTAAATTCAGTTTAGAGAAAACAGCGACCCTGGCACGTGTCTTTACAACGGAGCTTTATCCCTTCTACATGGAGATGAGAGTTTGGGAGGTGGAATACTGCTGAGAGATGAAAGTGTTAAAATTAAACCCCACTGCCTGCTGGATGATGATGTATAAATAGACAAGTGGGAAGAAGTGGTGTTCGTTCACAGGCATCATTATCAGCTATGCACTTAAAGTGCTGCTGAGGGGAAAACCTATTGTGCCCATATTATTAAATGTGCATCGCTTTGTTATTTTCCCTGTTAAAAATACCATTCTTTCCAATACGTCAGTAAGATGCACAACTCCATTTCAGTAATTCCCTGCATATACAGCAGTAAGTTCTTTCATGTTAAGCCTAGTGAGTTTATAGACTACAAAGTATCTGTACGAAACAGATAGACCTCATAGGCAAAAAACTGCAGACAATTTGTCTTCCACTCTGTGATGCACACAAACCACTGCTTTGATCATGTGATGTGCAGCTTACATTTCACTACAGACAGAGCAAGAGGTGGAACAGAGTGTACAGAGTGTTAGCCAACTCTTCCGTCAATAGCCTCGCTGCTAACCCCACCCTCCTGCCAGCAAAACACAATGTCACGCTTATCAGGAGCCTGAGCAGGTTGCCCACTATCTCATCTCTCACAGAATATCTCAATTCGTTGCTTTTCCTTTCAGAGTCCCTGGGGTATCACTGCACCTCAGCAATGTAGACAACAAAGCTTTGCTACACCTTCTCTCCTTCATTGCAGAGTGGCTGATGTCTAGAGAGGGTAGCTATTTCTGTAATTTACCATATAAATCAATGTGCCCCCTCCCTCTTACATTATACAACATATAAAACATGGGAATATATTAATCATATTTTTTCATAGGATTAACTTTTGAATGTACATGTTTGAATGTTATTATAGTCTCTGTCATCTCATTGCATGGCAGATAAATTAGGACCTCTAATCTATAAAAGGATAATCTGTCTATGCTTTTTTGTCACCTGCCCCCCTCCACCCACCCCTCCATGTTACGTCTGGAGCCCATGCAAATGCTCTAGCCTTGAATGACCTGTACCAGTGCCTTTCCCCTTCTCAACAACAGCCACTCCTGCCTCATCATAGACAATGGGATGTCCTAAAATGAGTAAAGTATGCCTTAAAGTATAAATGGCTCTACTAATAATGTACGTACCCTATATCAAATTACATCAAATTGTATTGGTCGTGAACACATTTTCAGATACAATTGCAGGTGCAGTGAAATGCTTATGTTTCTAGCTCCAACAGTGCAATAGTTAAAACTATAGGTTTTGCAATAACAACTGGCACCCTGTTGACCGCCTAAAAAGGGCCACAAAATGGCCTCACAAAACCAACAGGCCTTTGTTTTGGTTTAAAAGGGTACGATGCGCCTTTAAAAGCAGTAGACAGTCAGGTGACTTGGTAAGCAGAAGCAAACTCAGCTCTGAAGCAGAAAACAGAGCAACTGCGAACAGTAGAGAGAGGGAGCGCGAGAGACTCAGTTCACGATGACAATGTTAAAGCTGTGAGGAAAGAGAAGAGCAAAAACAGGGAGAGGGAAGAGAGAGGACGAGCTCGAGGTGGCTCTTAAACTAGATGACGACGTAGTGGTGAGTCTGCCAGCCTGAGTAGTTCAAATAGCTGCATTTGTTTTTAGGTATACAGTGGGAATGCTTGGAGAAAGAACAACTGCGTCACCCCATTGGAGAGACTGTGCTTCTGTTTGTGAGTGAGGCTAACTGTCAGACTAAACTTGTATTGTTGACGTGAGAAAATAAAACAACCGTAGCAGTCAGTGTAGTGAGAATATGGCCAGATGGGTGAGAGACAGGAAATTGTGACAGGGAGACAGAGGAGGAGATTTTGGAATTAGTTGCTACGTCAGTTTTTCCACATCCGCAGGGCAACAGCATGTTGAGACCAGGGTCATTTTATTTTTGATCAGGCAGAACTTTAAAGCCTGGGTTTACCTTGAGGGTTTACCTTGCTGTGCATTTGGTTATGTTTGTATTTATTAACTGTGCTCTACTGCATTGTCATTTGAGATTCTGTATTCTTCCAAGGAAGAGTGTGGATAAGCTGCAGGATGCTGATTGTGTGGTGCACATTACCCGGGTTGCAGCCAGATTTTCAGATGTACTTATTTGGAATGAATATCCTTGCAGTGAGAGATATGTTTTCTTCTCATTCCAGATAATTTCTCCTCTGAACGACTCTCACACCTGTAGTGAAAACCTCGATGGGTCAAAAAAGTGCAATCATGTCGAGTGGACAGAGGGAGGCTCAGGGGAGGATACATGTACAAGGCACGTGTTGATTTTCAGGAAATCCGCAGGAGACCATGAAGAGATGGGTAGAGGACAATTTTTTACACTTGCTTGGGTTCGTCCATGGTGCCATCCAGTTGCACCCGCCCACCGCTTTTCCTGCAGTGAGCTCTGGGGTGAGTGGCGTACTTCTCCTGCCAGGAAATTAGTTGCTGTGTGGCTCTTGAAGGCCCATGCCTTGATGCAGTGATCTCTACTTCTCTCCTCCTCAGTGTGCCAGCAGAGGGACAAGCTGGATCTGTGCCTTGTTCTTCCCTCGTCTCTCTCACTTTCTCCTGGCCTCTCTTGCTCTCTCCAATCCCATGTCAGTCAGTCAGTCAGGGGGAATCTGAGTTGTGCTTCCTGGAAGAGCTTCTCTCTTAAAGCGGCACAACAGAGTCCTGTATATCATGGTTCCATATGAGAGGAGTCGTTAAACTTGCTCGCTTGGTGACTCAACATAAGCAGCAGTCGTAATCGGATGGGATACTTTCTCATGCAGCAACTGGACCACAGGCTAAGTGGATGCATTTTCCCCCTATTAGTCTATGAGGAGGACCCTGTGTCCTCTTATTGGATGACAACAAGGAAGTGGAAGATGGCCACTAATTGGCTTTAGAGGCATTGTTTTTGTTTTGTTTTATGGGAGAGATCTTTTAAAATGTAGCCTGATTGAGAAAGACAGTTAATATTTGAACCCAGATATTGTGTTCCTAGTTCTGCGTACAGTTAGATACTTTTATCCTCTTTCTCTCTCCAATTCTGCATAACCAACACAGTAACTCATTCCTTGAAACACACACTCACTTAAACAGTGAAGATGACACTCATCTCTCTTATGTTGTCTCTGGCAGTGCTGAGATCCCGTGGTGGCCAGAAAGATGGGATGTATCCCAGAATGCTATTAAGCAGAGAGATGGGCCTGCAGTTCTCTACTTGACAACATGCATCTGTACAAGGTAATCAAATGTTCTCTCATACAACTTGGAGCTGAAATCAAATTCAAACTTACCAACAGACTTAGTGAAACTCTACACATGATTCCAAGCCATGAACCTCTGTGATTTAGTTAACTCCATAAGGCCTTACAGTTTGATTGGCTAAATAGTCTCTTGAGTTTCTCGTCGTCATATCTGGGAGATTCTATGCCAGCGTAGCCGGAAATTATTTTTGGTATCACAAATTGTTCTGGCAATTTTAACATAGAAACTTAATTGGGAGGAAGGATGTTTGACATGCTTTTTACATTTGTATCACACACAAAAAAAAAATCATGATGAAAGGGGCCATTTTAGGCAATTGTTAGACCTATACATGCCTCCTGTAAGAGACTATGATCTGTGGATCGTACATGATACAGAAAAATAATCTAATTTATAAAAATATATATATATTACTATCTCAAAAGTACCCTTTTTGATTGTGTTTATTTTAAGACATATTGTTTGGAACAAGTACATACAAATTTCAGAGTGGGCTCTCTGCAAATTCTGAAGGTATGATCAATTTTATGTGTACCACCAACACAGTGAATGGGAAAATGGATTCAAAGGGAACTCCCTCTGCTGGTGATTTGCTGAATGTGCAATTCTAAAGGAAGGCTGTGATTGGTCATTAACCAATCATGTTTAAAAAAATATATATATATTTCACCTTTATTTAACCAGGTAGGCTAGTTGAGAACAAGTTCTCATTTGCAACTGCGACCTGGCCAAGATAAAGCATAGCAATTCGACACATACAACAACAGAGTTACACATGGAATAAACAAAACATACAGTCAATAATACAGTAGAAAAATATAAAGTCTATATACAATGTGAGCAAATGAGGTGAGATAAGGGAGGTAAAGGCAAAAAAAAGCCATGGTGGCAAGGTAAATACAATATAGCAAGTAAAACACTGGAATGGTAGATTTGCAGTGGAAGAATGTGCAAAGTAGAAATAGAAATAATGGGGTGCAAAGGAGCAAAATAAATACAGTAGGGGAAGAGGTAGTTGTTTGGGCTAATTATAGATGGGCTATGTACAGGTACAGTAATCTGTGAGCTGCTCTGATAGCTGGTGCTTAAAGCTAGTGAGGGAGATAAGTGTTTCCAGCTTCAGAGATTTTTGCAGTTCGTTCCAGTCATTGGCAGCAGAGAACTGGAAGGAAAGACGACCAAAGGAGGAATTGGCTTTGGGGGTGACCAGTGACCAGTGAGATATATATATATATATATGTCAATTTCATCATTAAAAGTAACAGAGAGCCCACTGTTGAAATTGTACGTGTTGTTACGAATTTGACGTATTGTATTGTTACAAACAATGTGTCCTGAAAGAAGCTAATTCAAAAAGGGTCATTTTGAGATATTAATATGTTTAATTTTGAATAAATTAACTTGAAAATGTTTATTTCAGAATCTAGACATACTCAATATTTGAGAGAACACTATAAGGAGTATAATGACACCAAGAAAAACAATTTTTTACCAGGTAAGTTGACTGAAAACACATTCTCATTTACAGCAACAACCTGGAGAATAGTTACAGGGGAGAGGAATGAACCCATTGTAAACTTGGAATGATTAGGTGACCGTGATGGTATGAGGGTCAGATTATGAGGGTTAATTTATCGTAACACCCCTACAATAAGTGCCATGGGATCTTTAGTGACCACAGAGAGTCAGGACACCTGTTTAACGTCCCATCTGAAAGACGGCTCCCTACACAGGGCAATATCCCCAATCACTGCCCTAGGGCATTGGGATATATAAACAAAATTACCAGAGGAAAGGGTGCCTCCTACTGGCCCTCCAACACCACTTCCAGCAGCATCTGGTCTCCCATCCAGGACCAATGCTGCTTAGCTTCAGAAGCAAGCCAGCAGTGGGATGCAGGGTGGTATGCTGCTGGCGGTGTCTGTATCATGTATGGTTCACAGAACATAGGGTCTTACAGGAGGCATGTATACGTCTAAAATGGGCCTAAATTGCTCTTTGACAAGATCAAATCAAATTGTATTTGTCACATGCGCTGAATACATCTTACTGTGAAATGCTTACTTACAAGCCCTTAACCAACAACGCAGTTCAAAAAATAGAGTTAAGATAAAGGAAATTATATATTTACAGATCAATCGTGATCTTAAATTGGCCATGCTATAATAATTGCAAGGGGAAAGTACTGAACATATAAGATATTGTTAAAACCTCTTAAGGATCATACCCTTTTTTAAATTTCCACCTAAAATGACATACCCAAATCTAACTGCCTGTAGCTCAGGACCTGAAGCAAGGAAATGCATATTCTTCATACCATTTGAAAGGAAACACTTTGAAGTATGTGGAAATTAATGTAGGAGAATACAGAGATAGCAGGGGTTCAAACTGTAGAACCCAGTTCCTACATTTGAATATAAAATGTATTTTATCAAACAAAACTATGCTACATTTTATCTCTGGGACCCTCAGGATGACAAATCAGAGCACGATTACTGAATGTAAGTACATTATTTACCTTCAGAGGTGAATGTATCAATCTAGTTGCCGTGATAAAAGGTTTTTGTTGTTGTGCACTCCTCAAACAATAGCATGGTATTTTTTCACTGTAATAGCTATATTATGTCCATATAAGACATGTCTATGTCCTGGAAAGTTTGCTGTTACTTATGTCATTCTAGTCACATTAGTGCACGTTAGCAACAACCCTCCCAGTATAGGGGCACTGATCCCGTAGATCCTTAAGAGGTTTTAATGGGGTGGCGGTGTTGTACCTAACCAACTGTGGAGGCGGGATGATGGACAACTGCTCAATTGGTGACACTGGGCATCTTCCTCCTTGTAAGGTATCCATGATGATGGTACATGTGCACCCTGGCTTTGGTACCCATCCTGCAAAGATGTCTTAAATCAAAACCTGTTGATACAGTGCATTCGGAAAGTATTCAGACTCCTTGTCTTTTTCCACGCTTTGTTACATTACAGCCTTATTTTAAAATTGATTAAATAAAACAATTTCCTCATCAATCTACACACAATACCCAATAATGACTAAGCAATGACTTAGAAATGTTTGCACATTTATTTAAAATAAAAAGCAGATATTTACGTAAGTATTCAGACCCTTTGCTATTACACTCGAAATTGAGCTCAGGTGCATCCTGTTTTCTATTGATCACCCTTGAGATGTTTCTACAACTTTATCTACAACTCTGCAGCCTCTACCAATCAGGCCTTTATGGTAGAGTAGCCAGATGGAAGCCACTCCTCAGTAAAAGGCACATGACAGCCCACTTGGAGTTTGTGGGCTGTCATGTGCCTTTTAAAGACTCTCAGACCATGAGAAATAATGTTCTCTGGTCTGATGAAACCAAGATTGAACTCTTTGGCCTGAATGCCAAGCATCATGTCTGGAGAAAAACTGGCACCATCCCTACGGTGAAGCATGGTGGTGGTGGCAGCATCATGCTGTGGGGATGTTTTTCAGTGGCAGGGACTGGGACACTAATCAGGATCGACAGAAAGATGAACGGAGCAAAGTACAGAGAGATCCTTCATAAAAACCTGCTCCAGAGCACTCAGGACCTCAGACTGGGGTGAAGGTTCACCTTCCAACAGGACAACGACCCTGAGCACACAGCCAAGACAATGCAGGAGTGGCCTCGGGGCGAGTCTCTGAATTTCCTTGAGTGGCTCAGCCAGAATCCGTACTTGAACCCGATCTAACATCTCTGGAGAGACCTGAAAATAGCTGTGCAGCGACGCTCCCCATCCAACCTGACAGAGCTTGAGCGGATCTGCAGAGAAGAATGGGAGAAACTCCCCAAATAAGAGAGGCTGTAATCGCTGTCAAAGGTGCTTCAACAAATTACTGAGTAAAGGGTGTAAATGTGATATTTCTGTTTTTTATCTATAATACATTTGAAAACATTTCTAAAAACCTGTTTTTGCTTTGTCTTTATGGGGTATTGTGTGTAGATTGATCATGGAAAAATAATAATTTAATCCATTTTAGAATAAGGCTGTAACGTAACAAAATGTGGAAAAAGTCAATGTGTCTGAATACTTTCCGAATGCACTTTACATGATAGTACTAGTAATAATTTTGACAAATTCAAAAGAAGAGATGAGAAATGCAAAAATCTGTAATTAGTTTTTCTGCATGATGCCAAAAGTGATACATTGATGACCTGATGATGGTTGAGTAACTGAAACGTTTGTCTATGCACTTTTTAGCCCTTATGATTGACATCATGCTATGATAAATTGCACTTGCCTTTTAAACCTATTTTCATGCAAATGTGGCTGATACTGTTCAATAAGGACTGAAAGCAATGCACAGACAGCACCCACTGTTTATTCAACACTTGATAGTAACCATTTTTATTCTGAAACTTCTAAAGGGCTGGATGACTTGGGAGGCCAATGCAGACTCATACACAGCCCTGTTCATAACTTCCCCTGGAAACTGGTTTCAGACAGTGTTTTAGAGTATCAATAACATATCTAGCACCATTTGAAATCAGTGTTCTTGGTGTAAGAAGGACACAATTTAAAGCAGGATGGATGAAGGCATACAGTAGGCCTACATCCGTCTCATAATTTCTCACACATTTGGCATGGCGGGTATTGTTAACGTAATTTGTTGACTGGAACACATGACAATAAAAACATTGCATTCCGTGTCCAATGATGTAAATGTCATATGTATCACTAAAATATGTTCTGGGAATTGTAGCGCCACCACAGCCCCCCCGCGCGAGCGTCAGCAATCTCACGATCACACCTTGCCGCCCCCCTTCATGACCCCTCTTGCCAAGGTTGACCATTTTTCTTTTGGTGTTTAGAGTCTCCTCTATTTCTAGCACCATTTGAAATCGGTTACAATGTCGGGGGAATATCATCTGAACAGAAGATGAAAAACACCCTTGGATTCACCCACACATTTAAGAGTTGTCCTTGACCAGCTCACATTCTTTTTGCTCAAAGTTCATGTAGACTTTACCAAAGGTGAGCCAAGGGCCGCAGTTGTGAAATGTTCCTTGACTTCACCATGCAAAGCTTTTTAATTTTAATATTTTTTCATGTTGCACATTATGAGGCATAATGAAGGACATGTCGATGCAGGTGAGTGGTTTTCAGGTCAGTTAGCTGTTACCATAGACTTCCAGTCATTAGCATTTACTTTAACTTAAAAATGGAAGAAGATAAAGGGCTTCCATGCCAATATCCCAAAGGATCCCTTTAAGCTGTTTATCAGGTTTTGACCACAGGTTTATACAAGGGGAGGGAGAAAGTTTATTGTGTATTTGAAACATGAAAGCAAACCATCTATGACAGGCATGCACCCCTTTTTCGAAGGCCCTCGGATCAATCCCCCCAGGCAGGGTCTCAATTTACTGTTGCTAGTTAGAATGGTATAATACACAAGGTGCAATTTCAAAACTTGGTTGTGCATCAGCAGTTTTTCTCTCATGTCATTCACTGATTGTCACTCTATAAACCCATGTCAGCTAAACATTTTTAACATTTATCTCCACCCAGTGACAAAAATTTGTAGAATTGCAGGAAATTAGCTGTAAAACTGCTAATTTTCCTCTGCCCAATGGCAAAATGAGTAGAATTACATGAAATTTGTTGTGAAATTGCAAACTCTTCCCTCAGCCCTATGGCAAAATGTGTATAATTTCAGCATGTCACTGCAGCACCTCATGATGAGTTCAGATTTTTTTGTGGCCCCCACCACCATCAAAGTTGCCCAACCCTGATCTATGGTGTTCCAGTTTGCATTCGCACAGGAATTTTCTGGAAAGTTGGACACGTGGATGGAGGGAAAGCCTTGCTGAACCAGAAGTGTATTCATTATGTAGATTCTGTTGCAAAATCTTTCACAACAGAAACCGTTTATTCCAAACGTAAAATGTTTTGCATCGAAAACAAGAGTTTCTATTGGTCAAATTCAGGTAGTTCCATCCCCGTTTCGCTCCATTTGGTGTTTGCTTCCGTTTGATTCTTAAAAGGTTTTCGGTGCAACACGTATGGTGAATCCCAAACCATCCCCTCATTGACATTACCAATAAGCATTCCGTTATGTTGCGCCGGATGTCATGCATTTCAATGGGGATGTCCAGAAAGGACAACACCCTTTGCAATTGAAGCTTCCATTGCGAGACGGAATCCACATATTTTGAAAATGTTAAAACTTTTCAGTCTTCATTCCAGCCAGAGTCCTATGGAGTCAAATTCACACCATATGTATTGAATTCAAAATAAAATAAATCCTGAACATGAAAAATAAAGTTGAGAATGTAATCATTATATTTTCAAGGACGGGTGAAATAATGCATGTTGAAATCAAAAACCAAACAATTGGAAGCAAAATGTATATAATTGTAAACAAAAATAAGACATCAAACCCCAAAACTTGCAAGCAAATAATTTTAAAGCGAGAGCAAAACTCTGACAAATGACTCCCATCAGCCACTCCTTGGGCTATAATACCTATTTTACCAATTGGCCTGGACCCCTTTTACTGCCGACATGGAGCCCCTCTGAACCATCACGACTGGACTACCGATGTAATTCGCCCGAGGGGGTTTTTCACCTGGCTCCTTCGTCGCGACGTCCCCTGAATGCCCATCTGCTAGCCTGCTAGTCGCGGCCCACTAGCTGTCTAGAGCATATCGGACTGTTAGCTGAAGAGGCGCATCGGACAAATTCTTTGGCCACTATACCTATTTTGCCAATTGGCCTGGACCCATTTACCACACGGAGCCCTGCTGATCCATGATGACTGGTCTGCCGACGTAACAGCACGAGGGGGCTACAACAGACTTCTTCCGTCGCAACTACCTCCAAGGCCCTTCTGCTAGCTTGCTAGCCCTGGCCCGCTAGCTGTCTGAATCGCTGTGTCTCTGGCCCGCCGAGCTACTCACTGGACCCCTTTAATCACTCGGCTACGCATGCCTCTCCCTAATGTCAATATGCCTTGTCCATTGCTGTTTTGGTTAGTAATTATTGCCTTATTTCACTGTAGAGCCTCTAGCCCTGCTCAATATGTTAATAGTTAACCCTTTAGTTCCACCTCCCACACATGCGGTGACCTCACCTGGTTTAAATGATGTTTCTAGAGACAATATCTCGTTCATCGTCACTCAATGCACAGGTTTACCTCCACTGTATTCACATCCTACCATACCTTTGTCTGTACATTATGCCTTGAATCTATTCTACCGTGCCCAGAAACATTCTCCTTATACTCTCTGTTCCAAACGTACTAGATGACCAGTTCTTATAGCCTTTAGCCGTACCCTTATCCTACTGTTCCTCTGGTGATGTAGAGGTCAATCCAGGACCTGCAGTGCCTAGCTCCACTCCCATTCCCCAGGCGCTCTCATTTGTTGACTTCTGTAACCGTAAAAGCCTTGGTTTCATGCATGTTAACATTAGAAGCCTCCTCCCTCAGTTTGTTTTATTCACTGCTTTAGCACACTCTGCCAACCTGGATGTCCTAGCCGTGTCTGAATCCTGGTTTAGGACCACCAAAAACCCTGAAATTTCCATCCCTAACTATAACATTTTCCGACAAGATAGAACTGCCAAAGGGGGCAGAGTTGTAATCTACTGCAGAGATAGCCTGCTGAGCTCTGTCTTACTATCCAGATTTGTGCCCAAACTATTTGAGCTTCTACTTTTAAAAATCCACCTTTCGAGAAACAAGTCTCACCGTTGCCGCTTGCTACAGACCACCTTCTGCCCCCAGCTGTGCCCGGGGCACCATATGTGAATTGATTGCCCCCCATCTATCTTCAGAGCTCCTGCTGTTAGGTGACCTAAACTGGGACATGCTTAACACCCCAGCCATCCTACAATCTAAGCTTGATGCACTCAATCTCACACAAATTATCAATGAATTTACCAGGCACAACCCCAAATCTGTAAACACGGGGACCCTCATAGATATCAACCTGCCCTCCAAATACACCTCTGCTGTCTTCAACCAGGATTTCAGCGGTCATTGCCTCATTGCCTTCGTCCGTAATGGGTCTGCGGTCAAACGACCACCCCTCATCTCTGTCAAACGTTCGCTAAAACACTTCAGCGAGCAGGCCTTTCTAATTGACCTGGCCCGGGTATCCTGGAAGGATATTGACCTCATTCCGTCTGTGCCTGGTTATTCTTTAAAAGTGCTTTCCTCCCCATCTTAAATAAGCATGCTCCATTAAAAAAATGTAGAACCTGGAACAGATATAGCCATTGGTTCACTCCAGACCTGACTGCCCTTGACCAGCACAAAAGCATCCTGTTGCGTACTGCAATAGCATCAAATAGCCCCCGCAATATGCAACTTTTTAGGGAATTTAGGAACCAATATACACAGGCAGTTAGGAAAGCAAATGGTAGCTTTTTCAAACAGAAATTTGCTCCAAAAAGTTCTGGGACACTGTAAAGTCCATGGAGAATAAGAGCACCTCCTCCCAGCTGCCCACTGCACTGAGGCTAGGAAACACTGTCACCACTGATAAATCCGCGATAATTGAGAATTTCAATGAACATTTTTCTACGGCTGGCCATGCTTTCCACCTGGCTGCCCCTACCCCGGTCAACAGCCCTGCACCCCCCACGGCAACTTGCCCAAGCTTCCCCCATTTCTCCTTTACCCAAATCCAGATAGCTGATGTTCTGAAAGAGCTGCAAAATCTGGACACCTACAAATCAGCCGGGACCCTCTCTTTCTAAAATTATCCTCCGAAATTGTTGCAACCCCTATTACTAGCCTGTTCAACCTCTCTTTTGTATCGTCTGAGATCCCCAAAGATTAGAAAGCTGCCGCGGTCATCACCCTCTTCAAAGGGGGAGACACTCTAGACACAAACTGCTACCGACCTATATCTATAAAGTCCTTCGGCCACCTTTCCTTCCAGTTCTCTGCTGCCAATGACTGGAACGAACTGCAAAAATCACTGAAACTGGAGACTCATATCCCCCTCACTAGCTTTAAGCACCAGCTGTCAGAGCAGCTCACAGATCACTGCACCTGTACATAGCCCATCTGTAAATAATCCATCCAACTACCTCATCCCCATACTGTTATTAATTTTGCTCCTTTGCACCCCAGTATCTCTACTTGCACACTCATCTTCTGCACATCTATCACTACAGTGTTTAATTGTTATATCGTAATTATTTCGCCACTATGGCCTATTTATTGCCTTACCTCCCTAATCCTACCTCATTTGCACACACTGTATATAGACTTTTTGTATTATGGACTGTATGTTTGTTTATTCCATGTGTAACTTGGTTACACTTTCCCAGCAACCAATCCTTTTGAATACATTTTCCCTACGCTCTTGCCTACATGTACTACCTTTTGGTTACGCTACTCGTATCTTTGCTTTCGATGTCCTTTTCTTTGCTTTCACTGCCAGTCAGTTCGATTGCGAGTTTTGTCATTATTTTTCTGTGAAGGGCAGGAGGGAGGGAGGCGTAGAGGGAGGCGTAGACAATGAGTCTCCGTTGGTCTGCTAGTTTTGGAGTGACGGTTCGTCTTAACCCAATCAATGATCATGATAGACAGGCTTTTTTTTATATTGCCTACCTTATATTGCCTACCTTATATTGCCTTCATATTGTAGACGGTCTGACGTCACCTCGTTATAGGGTTTTAGCTAACTTACTTCAAAATTGTTAGTCACGGGCCAATAATGTACGGATATTAGAAGCATGTCTATCTAATACATTTAATGACAAACCATCTAACTACTTAGGTAAACATATGAATTACCTGTTGCACAGCGTTCTGCGCAGGTGTTGGTAACTGGTCGCCATACACCTGCGCCAAAATCATTTGTCATAGAGTTTTGCTCTCGCTTTAAAATTATTTGCTTACAAGTTTTTGGGTTTTGCTTTTGATGTCTTATTTTTGTTTACAATTCTATACATTTTGCTTCCAATTGTTTGGTTTTTGATTTCAACATCCATTATTTCACCTGTCCTCGAAAATATAATTTTACATTCTCAACTTTATTTTTCATGTTCACGATTTTATTATATTTTGAATTCAATACATATAGCATGAAATTGACCCCATAGTAATAACTTAAAATGAAAATAATTATTAGGTGTAAGTTGATTGCTACAACGGTGTTGTCGACCTAGCCTAGCTTTTAGCTAGCTGTGCTAGTTAGCTTGACTTGCTATAAAGTTAGAGAAACAAGTTGAGGAAAAGTAACTAAACCAAATATGTTTTATTATCACTTTAAACAATAGATTTATTCTGTCTTGAATGAAAATGTCATATTTTGCAATCTTCCAAAGTAAATGCGATCTCTGATGTTGCGGTACAAACACTGCAAGTACATTTTTTTTATCAAATTGTGCAAACTCAAAACATATTGTGATATGCGTGTCAGGATAATCAGCAAGCGGTGTCGCGCGGTGAAACACCGCTTCCCATTAATTTTCAATGGAAGGAAAGCGGTGAGAGGCGGAGAGGGCTGGGGACCTTTGGGCGGTGCGAAGGTGGCGTGGGAGGCGGTGGGAACCATGTACACTAGCGCAAGATGACCCTCGGTGAAACACCGCTTCCCATTGTAATAAATGATGTTTTTATGTGACTTTAACCCATAGCTACAATGCTGACATAATGCCTTTTTACTAAAGTAGATTTTGTTGTAACACTTTGCTGCACCCCACAGATGAACCCGTTCTGCCTGTGCCAGATACTAACCTTACTCCCACACACACACAGAGAGAGATGGCTGACACAAACCATTGATGAGCACGGATAAGGCAGGGGGGCGCTCTGACCTCAGGGGGGCGCTCTGACCTCAGGCGCCAGTTGCTGGTGTCTGCTTCAACATCTTGTCAATACAAGAGACAACCCAGACCGGCATGGCACTCAACGAGCACGCGCATGCATGCATACACACACACACACACAAACCCCTGTTTCAGGCGGGAGTTCCAAGGACAAAGAACACTACTGAGAACCAATGGAACATTGATATCAGCCTGAAGGGGACCGCCCTCCACTCACAGCGACCAGTCAGGAGAGCAGAACTACTAGAATCAACCTACGTCATTTCACTGTATAAAATGTATTGCACAATATGAGTCGGGGCTCCTCCTGCTAGCTCCCTCTGAGCTAAATGGACGAGCCCGTGCACGTGTTGTCAGATATCTTTGCAACTTATTAAACTGCCTTAAATATCATACCTTATCCACCTGGTCTAGCGTCTCAACTTGGTCTCTCTCTTCTAGCAAATATCATCAATCTTTAACACCATTCATTTTTATGGAAGGAAAGTGGTGAGAAGAGGAGAGGGTGGGAGACCTTTGGGCGGTGCGAACGTGGCATGGGAGACGGTGAAAAATATAACATTTTCACAAGTTTATGCAAATCACCAGCGGCGACCGCTGGGTGATGACCAATCATATCGAGTGGTTTCCAGAAGAATTTGACGCTATGCGACCCATAGCTGGAGACTTTCTTCAGCAAAGATGGCTGACAAAAATACTAGGATGGAAGCAAATGTAAGTGATTATAACGTCATAACAAATCATGCAAAAAATACAGTACAGAACAGTTGAGAGGAATATGTTAGTTAATGTAGAGACAAACGATTATGCATATTTTTTTGTCTTAACATTTATTTGCAAATATCGCGATTTAACAAGCTAGCTGACTAGCTAACATTGGCTAGTTAGCTGGTTGGCTTTATAGGTGTTGTGACATGAGTATAAAATTGTAATTCTGGTTGTTTGATGTTTTAGGGACTCTTGAAACAACCAGCAAACCAGGCTGTCGTCTTGTGAAACAGTGGATGTAAAGAATCTAGCTAGCTAAAGCATTTACTGCAAATTGAATGTACAATTTTGTAAGTGTGTCTTGCTGATATTTGCCATGCAATGCAGATAAATAAAGTAAAGTAACTAGCTAACTATTTTTTTGGCTTATTGTGCAGTGGAGGATAAAAATACCTGTATGCCAATAGATGTGTAGCTAGCTATGTAGCCGATATGTGTATGGACCCTAAAACGTTTGGTATACATATTAATTCAGAATCTGGCTTTGAACCTCCGCTATCTTCATAGCCACTTGTATCAACTTCAAAACAGTCTGAATGACATTAATGACGCCTATGGATTGAGTAGAATCTAATCTAACTTTGTGCCAAGTATACATGTAGTTATTACCATGCATGAGATCCCCCACATTGTGTAAATGTAATATATTCACTGTTGATGTACTCTACCTTGGCAAATAACGGTGCAGTTCAGGTATG